>NC_090213.1:18778412-18855912 GCF_033026475.1 Channa argus | reverse complement strand
ATCGAAGGGATTTGAACATTCTTGAACTGTTCTTCTTCGACACATAACCATATATAACGCTGGCATTAACAGGAGACACAAATTCAAACTGACAGCAAGTTCCTCCGCCAGCACATGCTCACGCTTGCTTCTACAGTTCTTCACATGTACAGTACACTTGCTGCAGGGTGGGGGTACGGTTCAAGGTACAGCATTTGACTGCAAATTAAGAGGTTCAAATCCAGATGGCCCCTTACACACAATTACGTCTCATCTCTTTCTCACTCCTCATACTGTAGGTGAGCGTCTCCAACTTAACTCTGGTGATTTTTTTTTCCCCCTCAGCTCATCCAGCTCAAGGCACATCTCACTCTCTCTGGGTAGGAGCTCATCTCTCTGCTTCAACAGGGAGCCTGATCTACCTCTCGGCAGACGCCTGCCTCCTGTGGCACAGTGGTAAAAGTGAAAATGTTTCACCCAGTGTGTGTCTCTTAAAGAAGTGGAACAAATCCTCACATTGCGACTGAGCTGGGAGCAGAGCGAAAATCATTCGATGATAAACTGAGTCTTTGATGTAAACAATATTAATGTATTAATACTGTTTATATTATTTATTAATAAATGTATTTATTTATTTACTTTCTTCTTTGTTTCTCTTTGAGCATGAGCCAAAACAACGGGTTCCTCTAAAATAAATAACAATAATTATAATGACAGATAGTTTAACATTATCATGGTGCTTCAACAATGAACCTAAAGTCAGATTGATTACCATCAGAATTTTGAGCTTGTTCAAAAAGAAAAAGATGATGTAAAATACAACACTGTTCAAAATAGTAAAAAGTATTATTACAAAAAAAATCAATAAATTACTTTCAGGTCCATGAGCAATCTCCAATCAGCAGTAAGAGAGGAGGACACAGGATGTGTGAGCAACTGATTTGTGTTCTCTTTTCAACTTTGCATATTTCTTGATGCAAGCATATTATTTATTTTATTTTCAAGGAGATATTGTTTGGAATAGCTGGATTCGGATTGGGGACTGCTGCCTCAGACAGAAGGTTCTCAAGAACTAAATTTTAGTGTTATCATAGCAATTAGCTATAATCTAAAAAAGGTAGCTGTGGTCAACACATACAGGTAATAGATGCAAGGATGCAAGCAAAATGAAAATAAAAATTTTCTCTATGTTCATGCTGGTTCAACTGGAGCGTTGATACATGCTTTTTACCCACAAAGTGTGTATTTCATGAACATGAAAAAGCATATGTATTGTAACTTGAGTATCGTCTCACTTTCACCCAATATCACATAATTCTCCACAGCCTGCTGTCCACTCTGTGTGTGAAGGAGCAGAGTCCTGCAATGTGACAAACACTGACTCAGAGCAGAGACAGGGAGAGTAAAAAAAAGAGCCTGGTGACTTAGTGGTTAGAGCAGCACACTGTGACTGTGACGGTGGCAACGGGATCAAATCCCAGCATGTGCATCAGTTTTATCCGTCGGCTTTCTGATGAATTGCAAAAAAACAAAAAAAAAAAGGAATCTTTGCTGTCTAGCTTTATTGATTTATTTATTCAGATCACCCAACCTCTCACCATGAAGCCGACTCAGCACATCTCAGGATCCTCAGGTAGGCAGTGCTTAGGGACTCTGGAGGTCCCTCAAGCTCTGAGTCATCTGGGACTCCCCCTCCTATGGCCTGGGGAAAGTGCCCTGATGGGGAACTCCCCATCTCCAGGGCCTGAAGTTCTGGACATTGTGGCCCGGGATCGTGGTTTCCCCGGGGTGGCCTGCGGCTACTCTGAAGGTGGGCGCAGCCGTTGTGGCCACTCTCCTCAGCCTCTTCTCTCTCCAACCACATTAATAGTGGAAGACTCGATTGTAAGGAACATTAGATTTTTCAATGCAGCTACTTACTGTTTCCCAGGAGCCACAGTCTTGGTCATTCTTGATAATCTCCCTGAACTTTCACACTCTCTCCCATCCTCCATCATTCGAGTGATTGTCCACGTGGGGTCATGTGACACTTCCTTAGTCTGAGTTGACAAAAAGGGATTTAATGACATGCTCACCTTTCTCAGTACCTGAGAAAGTACCTTTCTCCAGCTCTCAACTTGTTCGCCCCACTACTTCTGTTTCAGATGATCTTGATGCTAATTTACATAGCTCAGGTATCCCGGTTAGAATCACTAATAGGACTGTGAAACAAGGATGAACTCACAAAACTGCAAGAATAACATCATAAATATTGTGACCAAAGCTCCAGGACCAGGAAGCTGAACATGGCTTTGATTAATGTGAGATCTCTCACATTCTCTTCTGCTTACCTCAACTCCCTCATTCAGGTCTACAATCCTTCCCGTCTGCTGCAGTCTGCCAACGAACGACCTCTGGTGGTCCCACAGAAAAACTCTTCAGCGCAATGATCCCCAGATTGGGGGAACAAGCTACCAAACTGTGTACACTCCGCAAACTAACCCAATATCAAAAAACTGTTCCGCATCTTCCTATGCACTTAAATCTATTAAAAAAAGAAATAAAATAAAATAAATATAATATAATAAAAATCTGATTTTCTTTAATGGACTTCTATGATAGAGTTGTTCTTTGCGGTGACTTAAATATTCGTGTTGACAATTCTTCTAATAATCATGCTAAATGTTTTAATATATTGAGCTCTTTTAATTTTCGGCAACATGTAGCTGGTAGAACTCATTCTTGTGGTCACACTCTTGATCTAGTTTTTAATCTGGGTCCTGGGATTTCAGAACTGAAAATTTTGGATTTGTATGTATGTTTTTAGTTGTTAATTACAGATATGTGTAGAAGAGCTGGAAGAAATCTGGTCCTATGGTACATTTTATTATAATGAAAGAAAACGTATTACTTTTCAATTGAATGGTGAAGGAAGCCAGAGCCTCTTAGTTATTTGTGTTCAGATCATCGTGTGGCTTTTTTCAGTTTGCTTCATTTTGCAAAAAAAGCTGAATTGGACATTTTTTACACACAAATATGCTGTATTTTCTTCTTTTCCTTTGGACTGCTCCCTTTCAGGGGTCACCACAGTGAATCATGTGCCTCCATCTAACCCTGTCCTCTGCATCCTCTTCTCTCACACCAACTAACTTCATGTCCTTCCTCACTACATCCATAAATCTCCTCTTTGGTCTTCCTCATAGGTGGTTCCTGCCTGGCAGCTCCAACCTCAGCATCCTTCTACCGATATATTCACAGTTTCTCCTCTGAACATGTCCAAACCACCTTAATCTGGCCTCTCTGACTTTATCTCCAACACATCTAACATGAGCTGTCCCTCTGATGTCCTCATTCCTGATCCTGTCCATCCTCGTCACTCCCAAAGAGAACCTCAACATCTTAAGCTCTGCTACCTCCAGCTCTGCCTCCTGTCTTTTCTTCAGTGCCACTGTCTCTAAGCCGAACAACATCTCTGGTCTCACCACCGTCTTGAACACCTTTACTTTCATTCTCGCTGATACTCTTTTATCACACAACACACTTGACACTTTTCTCCACCCGTTCCAACCTGCCTGCACTCACCTCTTCACCTCTTTTCCACACTGACCTGCCCACTGCTTCTGACTCACTAAACACGATCCCGGTAATCAGCAATGGGTAGAGCAGGGATAGTACAAGAACAATCATGGACCCTTGCTATAACTTGAATCCAAAAGCCATGTTCTAACATTCAAAAAACCCTTTAAAGTGTTGACAATCAGTCAAAATGTTCTCACACTGATGGTACTAAAATAAAATGTCATAAAAAACATACACACATACACGGTATGCTGGTTGTCAGTTAAACTGAACTGAAATCGTAAATATCTGCAAACTCAAAGGCTTAAAAAAATCCGCATCTCCTGTATCTGTTACCATGGCGAAACGTGCAGTATGAGTGTACTGGATTTCCCTGAAAGACTATAAAGTAAAAAGGGGTCATATTACAGCGTATAGTCTGCTTGTACTATGCTTTAATATATTCAGGCAATTTCTGCCTAGAAAGTAAAGCAATGTAATGTGGAAACAGTGTTATTATCAGAGGTAATACTTTTAAAGTGAATAAATAAAACAGTAAGAAAATTATTTGCAGCTAATAATACAGACTGGATCCACAGTGTAAATGTTGGAAGAAAGTAAAGTTATTTATATCCACAAAGAGATCCAGGTTTCAACCTCTAGTGCATCCTTAGATAAGTCTTTTACACTGGGAGCTGGAGATGCTACAAGTAATTTAAGGTCAGCAAATATAAGTAGGAGATTTAGGTGTGAAACAGTATAGTAATGTCTCCGTCACTGTCTTTGCTAAGGCAACTTTACAGTGTAGTTTTTGATTTGAATCTCTCTCAAAACACTGGACCTGGAGTTGATAGGAAACAATTTTCTCTGCTGGAGTAGTGAAGTGCTGTAGCCATTTGTATTTATTTCCATTTCCTGCTCCCGTATTTTGGACTGTTTGGAACAGGAAAACCTAAAAATACGTTTCTTACAAACACTGCTGTGTAGTGTCCACAGCGTATTTCACTGAGTAGTGCCTGAAAAAAAATGATAAATGTTAGCAAAATATACCAACTCTTGAGACCCCAAATTCTCAATCCTGTTCCAAAATTAGTATATGCACGCATGTACTTTCATAAAGACCTGTCATTACAGGTCTGAAAGCTGCTCTCTCCTCCAAAAGAATGGAACAGAACCACCTCCAAAAAAAGAACCACAGCCCACATAAAATGAACAGTGATGATGTTATTCCCCTGAAAATGTAAAAAATGACCAACAGGGGGCCCTTGCACAGGTAATTATGAGGTTTAGTGAGGATTTTATGCATTTTTTCTATTTGTTCTGTTTCTGATTATACCACATCCTCACACATAGATTCTTTAACCACCTGCTGAAATTGATTTGACATGTATTAAATGACCTCTGAGATATCATAGAGATATCATCAGATACTGTAAATCCTATCAATAAGACGTACCAAGAGAAATTAGTTCCAATCGCAAGAAAAGATGACAATATGAGTGATGATTACCAGTAAGGTAAAGAAGTGAAATTATCTTCGTATCAAATCTCGAAGAGTTGGTAACTCAGTGTTCTTTCTGCTCCTACCACTGCGCTGTCACACACATCTCATCTCCTCTGCTTCATTGTCAGCTATAAACTAATATTTTGTTTAGAAAATGCTCGCATAAAATTAGGCTTTTAAGGGAAACTGTAAAGGAATGATAATGAGGCAGGGAGAATTGTGGTCTCAGAGCTAACTATTAACCACATTGGTCTGTGTCAGCAATGTTCAGCCCTTTGACGAGCTTAAGTAATTAACACGATCTGACAGATGTCCACAGTGGGGGAGTCATGAGAAAAATAGGGAGCAAAGCAACTTTTTAAGGGTGCTGTTGATAAATCACGTGGCTTCAATCAGCTTCTTTGCCCGGGGGCCCCCTCATGGTCCAGGATGGGCCCGGTTCTCTGCAGAAACTTTAATGCCAGTGTAGTAGATGGGGTTAAAATTTTACTTGATCATTGCTGACTTTCCAAAAACACACGTTATTTTCTCAAGAAAAATAAATGTCACTGTAACACCCATGTTATGACATGCTGTCCACAGCTAATTTCTTCTGGAATCTTTAATAACAGCCAAAGAGCTTTTTCTACACAGCTGGAGTATTGCCTACTCCTATCATACTGTATAGCCTCTGAGCTAAGTAGGAGCTTAATGTAGTTTGACATGTGTCATAGACAAACTAATATTGTATGTTATAAGTATCCAAGTGTACTCATGTGAGCATGTAGAATAACTACAAATAAGCAAATGAGATGCTGTTGCTGAAGTCTTTGACGTGAATAAGGTTCTCTGGTGATCAGCAGGGCTTTATTATCTGCCCAGTAATCTCCTCCCTCTGGTGTCATTACACGAGGCGGCGACGAAACTACACCTCGCTATTTTCTCCATCTCCACATTTTTGCTCCCATTTCTCCACTGCTTCCTTCAGTATCTGCCTCCATATCCACATTGCTACCTGTGTATCTATCAATCTATCCTTACACTCCACTGCCCCTTCATTCTCTTTCATTCCCTTCCTCTCTAACATACACCCAGTTCCTGCCTGTCTCTGCCTGTCATTTGCACCCAGATTGTGCCCACTGTCCACCCTTCTCCTCTCCTCCCTCCATGTTTTCCGTACTTTCTCCTCCACCACTGTATCACTCTCATTTGCAACTCCCAACAGTGCTGACAGATATGTTTCAGAATGGACTTTCCCTATGGAAAAATCCACTGGCCAGGCCATCAGAGCAAGTAAAAGCACAAATATTCAGTCCATGGCTTGATGACATATTTAACATCCAGGTAAGATTCTACAGGACACACGACAACATTGCTTGCAGTGAAATTTCGTGTGCAGATCAAGGTTATTTATCCATCTTGCAAAAAGTCTGATCACCAGAACAAGACTTTTGCCGATGGTTATGATTAAAAGTTTACTTTAGAAAGAAGTCCTCTATCAGCAGATCATAGGTCAGTGCTGATGCTTCTGTTTCATGTCATCTCTATAGCTTAGGTTTGGAAACTCATTGGTTATATAAGGGAAAGTTTGTGTTTAAAAAAAAATTGGATCCATTTGTTGATTCATTCCATAAGAAATATTTTATGTTTGGAGCATCTACTCCACCTAACTGTGTACATTCTTGCTCCAGCAATTGACGCGTTGAAGTTCCAGAGTACCACCATCACAAAGGACTCAAAATAGACTCCAGACTAACTCAACGGCCATCAATGAGCGAGATTAGAATACTCCACAAGTTAAATATCACCTTTAAAATTCGCAAACAACTTCTCTCAGGCCATGATCGAGAGCATCCCCGACTTATTCATTACCGTAAAAACTTCAGCAGACACCAGAGGCTCGAGTGACTTTGTGCAGTGTTAGAGCCACGTAAATCACATGATGATCCTACTATTGCAAACCGTTCTGTTAAAGTCTCAGTTGTGCAATAGGAGGTTCCTCCCCTTCAGGCAGTTTACAGATGGCTGTAAACCTAATGCTCGAGGTCATCTAACAGGTACTATTTCAGTGACGACTGTATCTGCTCTGAATGACCTCATCTGAAAGTGTTGAGCTTGAAAGCAGCTGGAATTCCTAATTTTTTTTTACCGATTTTACCCGTTATACATTTTTATTTTGTTTAACGGAAAATTCACCAAACGTATTTAGATGGTGCTGAACAGTTGGGGTTGGGCTGGTTGGGAGTAGCATGGAGGCAAACCTCACCCCTGTCCCCCCCGTCACATGAATTGTACAGTAAAAAGTTTTTATTGTTTGTGCACAGAACGAGACCAGCAGCTGATGCTCCTTCAAGACAGTCGTATATTTTACAGTTGCAGGATGCTTTTTGAAAATGTGCAACTCTTTACATTGATGGTACTATTTAGTGAGAAGTTTTAAAAACTATTTGTACTTTGTAAACTACTAATAGACTACTAAGACTCGGCACAACAACACAGCTCAACCTCTTCCCATCAGTTACATTCATGGCCCAGTTATCGCCTTTGTACTGATGCCTTCCTCTTACAATCCTCATCTCCTTAGCCTATTTCCTTCCTTCTGTCTGTCTTGCTGCATCTGTACACCACCTTCTCCTCCTTTGTTGTTGCTGTGTCTCTGGCTTACCCCTGTGCCTGTGCCTTTGAGGGCAATCTATCAAACACATCAAAAGCGTTTCTTTTGCTGCCTGTTTCGGCTTCTCAGCGGATGCACACGTGTTCCTGCGATGCCTTCTACCTTCATGCTTCTTCATTCACAGAGGTAGTTATCTTCTTTTCCTGTCTGGTTTTGGTAACTGCAGTACATTCCACTGTAGCTCTGGCCACAATGTGAGCGTCAAAATGCAAAAAAACCCAATGTGCACAGTTTTCGGATGGTCCCAGCATATGTTCAGGATGTTGTGGCAGTGTCCTCTGTTGCCCGTTGGCTGTTTTCAGTCTTCCCTCTCTCTCTCTCTCTCTCTCTCCAGCTCGTGTCTATGTCTCTTTTTGTCGTTTGCTCTCATGCTGTCGTTCTCAATATACATCTTTGTTTGCTGCTACAGTAGCTTTGTTCGCCTGGTGCAAACACATGTATCTGCTGCACCTAGGCACTGTGAGGCAAACTGACTTAGCCGTAGGAGGTTGTTTACATCTGGCTCCCTCCGCCTGGGCATCTTCGGCTTTCTCTCTTTACTTCCATCAGTCTTTTTTTCAATTAAATCCAAACAGCGTTATTGGCACAATAACTTTGCCATTTCCTTTCACTGGCAATTGCTCAGCACTCCCCCCAAAATCCTCTCTTTTCCAATTTTCATCAGTGTGTAACTCACAGCTAACGCCCACACATTCTGGCAGTGGCAGTGAAAGTGTTTCTCACCAGGAGAAGTCTGTTGGAGGCCGTTGCTCTTTAGCTGTCCCTTATAATCCCAAACTTACTCACTCATTCTGTCACTCATTTACAGTACAGTACAGTGGCACTGCACTATGCTGAAGGGTAGAGTGGAGGCAACAAGGTGCAGCCAAATCCATCCTGAAGGGCCACTTGAACAGTAGGTGGATGTTTTGCTTATGCAATGCTAATCCAAAAGAAGTTTGGATTCAGAAACAAATATCTAGAATTTTTTAATTCTTCCAGCAGCGCATGCATACTTTGCTTTCACTGACATTTTTTAATGGCTGGGATTTAATTTTGTATTATGTTTAGGCCGCAGAAATTCATTTTATATTTACAGTACAATGAATTAGATGTGTAATATGAAAGGAGTTATTCACACTGCTGAATCCTCTGCATGACTAATTTCCTTCACCTATCTGTCAGGTCATTGCTGTCTTGTTTAGGGCAGATCGTATCACTGAGCAGGAGTCCTTGTATCTTCAAGTGAAGCAGGAGATAGATACATAATTGGGAAATGGTAGGCTGTCTCTTTATAATACCAGTGTGCATTAAGACGGATGATCTCTCTCTCGCTGTCACTCTTAAACACACTCATAAACACAAAGCATGCTTTGAATCCCTCCTCGCTTCTGATGCTGAGTCATTTACGTCCTGTGAGGTGTGAGTCACCCAGTCCACTTTAATTAATCCCAAGATACTTCTCCTCCTGTCTCACATTTTGCTTATTTTTCGTACCTCACTTCACCAACTCCGCACTATCTGCAAAGCAACGTACAGAACTGCACTATAACTTACGCATACACCCTCACTTTTTACTAAGCTGCATTTTCCACAAGAGAACATTTTGGCCACTGTCAGACCTGCATGTCAACCCACAACATCTATAGGAGAGGGAACTACAAGCGACAGTAGTTTACATCTGCAGATATACAGTAGAAGATCTCAATTTCCATCGTTCGTCCTCCGTTGGATGGACATGAATTGAAAAGATCAACACTGCAGATGTGGAACTGGAACAACCAATCATCAGTGTGTGTATATATATAGATATATCTATCTATCTATCTATATCTATCTATATCTATCTATCTCCGGTCAGCAACTTTCACATTGTGGGTATATTAGCACAGAGGCAAAGGGTTTGTCTGGTAATTGACACATACATTACACATTACCATATCAGCTCAGCAGGTAAAAGAAATTCATATGAGGGAGGAAAGGTCCTGTGTGTCTCACAAATATGACGTGCTTCATAATTAGACCAACATCATCAACAAAAAAAATCATCAACCACTTCATCCAAATACATTTTCTTTAAAAAGCACTGAGACAATCAATTGTCAATCAATTGTGTCTAACTAAATTTTTTAAAATTAATTTCAAAATGAAAAATTAATTGATGGAAAAATCCTCTTTCATACCGCCTGGAAATAAACTCTTGAGATTAAAAAAAATCCTAAATGCCTCTTTTTTCTAAATAAAATTATATTACCACCTCCTACTCTGGGTATGTATTTTTACCTGACACACCATTTGCATCTGTGCTTACTTGAAAAGATAATTTGTCCTTATCAGGGTCTGATTTTAACAGACCCTGATAAAGACTACGAGCCGAAACATGTTGGTCATATAACAGTGAAGTTGTTCGACAATCTGCAAGAGTTGTGGACGGTTTGATCTTTTCAGTTCGTGTCCCCACATTCGTGCACCAGCAGGTGGGGTTGCATTCGATGTTCTTCCTTTGGATGGAGGTGAATACTCAGTAGTGCTGGATGCAGTAAAGGGCTGAAAGGGGAGTTAGGATGGAGAAGATGAATTTAATTTAGTTTTTTATTTATTAAAAATGTATGTTGTAAAATAATCAGTCTGCCAATGCGAAAAAAAAATAAAAAGCTGACATTAATGTGTCAATAAACCTAATTAGCTGCTGGGATCTTAAGATAAGCATTTACTCCAAAATTCTCTGTAGTGTACAAGTGGAATATGTACCTGCCCTCAGATTTGCAGTCTGCTAATTTATTTAAAAAGAAAGACAAGATAACACAGGCTCAACCCCTTAAACCCCTTGTTTTATCAGTTTACTTTAGAGGTGCTTATTCCCAACCACACTTTTTGGTAAATTACTACAATCAAGTTGAGAATTAGCTTGGAGCCCTCAAGGGTTGTCATACAGTTTCCCAGTCTGTATATTAGCACGCTTTTGTTTGTTAATTCATCTAATTTCATTTCATAACTGTTTCTGTTTTGTTTTTTCCTTTTGGCTTATCCCATGAGTTCAGGTCACCAAAGCAGATCATTGTCTGAATGTTAATTTGGCACAGTTTTTACGCAGGATGACCTTCCTGACACAACTATCCTACCGGGCTTGGACCGGTACTGCGCCCCTGGGGAGGGGAATGGGCTGTTGGGGAGTCAGTGTCTTGCCCAGAGACCAGCTACAGCTAAAAAATGCATATTTTGGTTTTAGACTATGTGTCTTTATGCTAAGGTAACATGTTGCTTCAGGGTGGTCTTCTTATTTAATAAAACTAAAATAGGTTAGCGTTTGCCAAAATAAATAGTTTGTAATAAGTAATTTGTTTAACGCTGTTTCAGTGCTGCATTTTAAAACTTTCCAGCGGGTTTATGCATTTTTATCATTGCTATAAACTCTGTATTTGGCTTTTTTGAAACTGGCAGTAAGGCTACATGACAGCTCGATGACAGCTGGAGTCAGTCACACTGGCAGACACGGCAACCATGGTTACATAACATTACCACAACTCAACTGTCTACACTGTCTCTTGTCTTCAAGTCACAAGCCAGAGGAACATTTAGCTCATACAAATGACTTGGAAGCATCGTTTGTAAGACTTCATATCACTATATGAACTCATCTGTGGGAGTTTGCGAGCTGGTGACTATTACTTGGCAAATGGTGAGATCTAAACATTGGCTTCTGGCTCAAAAATGTGTTTCTTGCATAATTACATCAATTTATGAAAACATAACATGAACGTATAACACAAAAAATTGTCATGACCAACTGTTAAGACTGTAGCTACCCCAGAGGGCACGGAGTATGTCCTTGATGTCATTTGTTTAAATTATGTTTATTATTTCTTCAACCGAGCATTGGATAGGACACTTTGTGCACAAGCAATGGTTTCATTAAGCATCTTATTTATAACTAAAGAAATTAAGAAAAAAATAAAGAAGCGTAACGAGGAAAAGTAAAGAGGAAAAATGGTTAGAATGTCCCACTGTGTGCTCAAAATTCAGACACAAATACAACATTCTGATGACCTGAGAACATGTTTATTAAAATATTTAAAATTCAATCTAAAGGTAAAATTTACACAGTGTTAAAGAATAGTTTGTTCAATCAGGTCTCAGCTTTGCATCAATAAATGTTAGAGAGACCGGGAGACTGGTTATGGAGTTGTGTTTTTATTACTTTGCCCTTATTCTGCCTTTATCATCTGTGTACTAACCGTGTAAAAGCTGGAAACATTTTAGCCAATAAGGATATTTTTGTGTATTTATTTTAAATATGTTAGTTTTCCAAAGACACGAAAACATATACAGTAATAATTCTGTTTAGGTCCATTTGTACGTAGTGGTACAAACAATTCTTTGATCTTTTTTTTAAAAAGCCACACTTTCTTTTACCCGCTGAATATCACACACACTTTGGTGTGAGTGGAGGCTTTCTGATGACCACTGGAAAAAAAGACAGTGTGTAAGTCAGTGAGTTGAATCAACCATATTTAAGTCTAATCTTTAATCAGTCCAAGTTCAATCAGTTATTTCCATGTACAATGTTTAGATGATTGCTCTAGTTTGTAACTTTAAGTGAGCTATTTGGAGATTTCTGCAAGGTTGAACTCAGTAATGTGTATCATACAATGAGGTTCTGGATGAAACTCTAGGCGTTTTTTCAGGCAGATTGTTCCATTAACTTCACTGAATGCAGGAGCAGAAAAATGCATCATTAGATTTGTTCATTAGCCTCACACTGTGCTCTCATCACCAACAAATAATTAGAGCAGAGCTCAGTTGCATCCAAAGTAATTTCAACATCTTAATGTAAGTGAGAATTCAAAATGACCAATTAAACTTCCTAAGCCTATATTATAGTTTTGTTTTAGAAATTCCAAATGTGTGGAGCATTTACATCTACTGTATGTCTCGAAGCCTGACACTTGGGCTTCAGAACAGATCTAGTCAGACTTTCGAGGTTTTTGATTTGAATCTAATTTAGTTTTTTTATTTGTCCTTTCGGCTTATCCCATACTTTTAGGGTCGCCACAGCGGATCATTAGTCCGCCTGTTGATTTGGCATAGTTTTAACGCTGGATGCCCTTCTTGATGAAACCCCCCCCAATTTCTACCGGGCTTGGTAACAGCACTGTGCTGCTGGGAATCGGGAAGGGGCTGTTCAGAGTTCCGTGTCTTGCCCGGGGACACTTCGACATGTGGTTCGGAAGAGCGGGGCACAAACCTCCAACCCTATGGTCAGTAGCTCTATCACTGCCGCCAACTGAATCATAATAATATTTATTTATACCTAGTATAATTTCCTGCTTCTTAATGATTCCTCATAAAGGAGTTTGGTTTTGACATTAAAGTACTTTGTTCCATAATAATGTGCACTTCCTTTTCCATAATGACATTCTGGTGTGTCTCTGTTAGTTATGCAGGGAGGGAAAAATGTTTGCTTTTAATCTGTATGGAACAACAAAATATATAAGAGAGAATCATTTTTACCATCAGTACTAGATGCAGATAACTACAGATGATTTGTCCTCATGTGTTGTCTATCAATGTCAATAAGCTGCATTTAATCTTTTAAAGGGTTTCACAAATCTGGAATTGATCCTCAGCTTCTCTGACCTCTGCAGATTAACTAATTGTATTAAATGTAACTTAAAGGCAAATATGCAAAAGTACATATGAAAAAAACCATACAAACATTTCGCGTGTTCTTCCATTAAAGGCACTGACATCGGATACAGGTAACAGGGGCACTGAGCAGTTACCCAGGCACAATCAAGAATATTTGCTGAAACAGTGTCAGGAGCAAATCCCACATGGGGACTGTGGGTAGTTTAATCACAGAGACGGGGCTGGATACTGTCTACAGAACTGTTTCAAATTGGCTTTAAAGTTGCAGGAGTAATATTGCATATGTTTGATCAGCACTTGATCAAAACCAAAATCCCCTGGGAACATCATAAAAACATCACAACATGCATCGTGATTTTTTTCCCCCCACAAAGCTGTCTCCCAATATTTGAGGGACAGAACACACATAAGGGACAGGTAGACATCCACAGCTCTATATGCTTTGAAGTAAGAGCCCCATTATTCGATATCCAATCGATAATAAAACCGAAAGGATTTTTCTTCCTGTAGCTGAATTAACTGAATAATGTCAGGTTGCTAAAATTGGCCACGCAAGCTCTATGGCCTGAGCAACAGTAACAGACCCTTGTAAAGTGGTTTTACAGGCTGTGTTTAATTCATTTGTGAAGACGTGGCTACGCTGTGTTAACCTGTGCAAGTATAGAGCACAGACTGTGCAACTTCAAGTGGCAAATAAGCGGGTTTCATAAATGGAGTAAGGATAGAGAATTGAGGTAGGTCATTTACATATAGGCTTTCTTTTCTCCCGCTTCATTTGTGTGTTTCATGTGTTTATACTTTACAAGCAGTCCTCATCAGTAACTGAGGAAACCAGTCAAATGCTGCAGCCTCCCTTCCTCTGTTATTCCCTTTTATTTAACATGCGGAAAACACACTCAGACAGTGAAGCTCTTCTCTCACACTGCTGATCGTGTTATTTTCATTCAGCAGCTGAGGTTACATTTAAGAGTTCCGTGAAATTTGTTATTAAGTTATAAACTCAGCTGTACAACATGAAATGTTGCAGGCTTTTAAAGGCATTTAAATAAATAATAATAATAATGAATTTTATTTATAAAGCACTTTACATTTGCTAACAAATCTCAAAGTGCCACACAAGCACATTAAAGCCAAGAATAAAACATAATAAACATGTAAAGCATAGAAACATATAAAGAAAAAGTAAAATCACTTCAAAATGTTTTTCCGAGCAGAAAAGTCTTTAAACATTTTTTGAAACAGTCCACAGTCTGTGGTGCCCTCAGGTTCTCAGGCAGAGCGTTCCAGAGCCGTGGAGCAGCTGCTGAGAAGGCTCGGACCCCCATTGTGTGGAGTTTGGATCTGGGGGGGTAGAGGTGATAAGTGTTGGTGGAACGAAGTTGTCTAGTTGTAGATTGCAGTGTGAGGAGTTCCTTAAGATACTGTGGGGCGTTTCCCCACAGTGGATGCACTGGTGGGTAAGTGGACAGACTTTGTAATCAATGCGAAGGTGGATGGGGAGCCAGTGAAGTGTCCAGAGAACTGGACCGATGTGTTCATGTTCAAATCATATGTATATGTAGAAAATGTTATTACACTTTGTAAAAAAACATACATCCATAACATACAATACATATATATAGTGATATACTGTTTAAAAAATGTGTAAAATAACTGAAATTATGGCCTTTGTTGTTAGTGTTACTATGTGATGTTACAACATGTGTGTAGTGTGAGCATCAGATCATGAAGCCAAAACAGTTTCAACCCATCTTTAGACCTTCTCTAGAATCTTCTCAGGGCCAGAAGCCTTGGGTCCTAGTTTTCCAGACTCCTATCCAAAACCACAAATAGAAACAGATCTTTAAATCCTCGGAACCTCTGAATCTTAAAAGAATTCTTAGTCCCCAGTTAAAGACACATTTTTTTTTCTATGTTCTTCTATTTACTTTTAAAGTTCTACATGATTCGGCAAACGGACTCCTTCTCCTGGCTACATGTCAAAGTTTCCTTTGGCAGGTAACTGAACCCCAGGTTGCTCCCGGTGGGTCAGGGGAACATCTTGCATGGCAGCGACTGTCAATGATGTGTGTGAATAGGTGTAAAGTAATATTGTAAAGCACTGACATTAACACTACTGCTGCTACCATCTCTTCTACTAGTACAACTAGAAATAACAATAATAATAGTAATGATATCAACAATAATGACAGCAGTGGTCAGAAGGTGGCCTGTAAATGTTAAATATTACTTTAATATTTGCAATTCACAATTTGAAATCAAATTTTGTCATTTAGTCATGCATACAGCAGTAGTTGAGACACAATGAAGTAGTGTTTCTCTCTTACTAAAAAGACCTCTTAAATAGAAAAGTTTAGATAAAATAAAGTTTACAAATGTAAAAATTTTAAATAGATCAGCGGCTTTCGGCTTCTCCCCACAGCGAAACACATTTCACACGTTGATTTGAGTTTTTATTTTATCTGGGCTCTGGACCGGCACCAGGTTTGCCTTTGGCAGCTGGGCAGGGTCACCCCAAGCTGGGTGGGATTCGAATCAACAGCCTTCTGCATCACCAACCCAATGCTCTACCACTGAGCAACCACAAAGTCTGAAAAAACTTTTGTTATTCTAAGTGATGTGTTCAGCACTTATAAAGTGGTCTTGCAAAATTATTGACTGATTCATAGAAAGTCACACAAACAGTTGCAGGTGGAGTAAAACGTCATGAACAAAGATAAAAAGCATGTGTCTGCATTCTAAACATTACACTGCTACATCTTATACTTAGCAGAAGCCTGTTTCACCGGAGCCTGTATGCTTTTTGTTGCTGGCACAGCTGCTGACACTGCTCTTTGTTGTGTTTCCACAAGGCTCCCATCAAACACCGCTGCCCTCCCTCTGCCCACAGAACTTTTGTTTAGACTGATAACATCTCATGCTGACTTTTTTTCTGTTAAAAACTGTTATCTCCAGAATGCAGAGCAGCATTTGGCTGATTTTTTTTCTTGTATCAGTGGAAAGTCAAGCAGCTCAGTTGGACTAAAAGAAGCCCCTTCATCCAAACTTATGAGGTTTAAAATGCTTGTCTGGCTCTACCAGCTGCCTGAACTTCTCCCCTCGACCCCCTCTTGGCTCATCTAAGCCTGTTCAGAGAAAATTAGGAAAGTCTAAAAGAGAAAAAAGAAACATCAAGCTGCAGTCAGGTGCCAGAAGAAATGATGGGATAATTTCATATGGAAATGAGAACGCTGTCATCCAGGGAAGAAAATTTGAGAAGAGCACCAAAGGACTCACAGTAATTGAATGTCATTCACAGGGGTTGATATGGTTGGCTACTGCTTGAAGAGCACTATAATTGCCTCATTGGATATTTGAGTTTTTCTAGGAGAAATTACTAGAGTAGCTGTAACTTGGTGCTGACTAATGTCCAGCTGCTACATAACTCCTGTCCTTATGCTTAGCCACCAGTTGCTGCATCAAACCTACTGAAATGGCAGCAAATATTTTCCTTTCAGTCTTCTCACTGTTGTTGCCTAATATTTTCTTGAAATGAATTGTGAAGATGATCTCCTAGATATATATCACCTTCTTACAGAGTACACGAAACAGGTAACAGACAACACACAAATGCTGTCCACATATCACAAACCACAAACTGACCAAATCTGAAATGGAATAAATCATCATTATAGATAGATACATATTTTTTTTAAATTATGTACAATTAGAGTGGTTTCACATATTTTGTCACAGTAAAATTTTGTCGCAGTTGCAACCAGGCAGATCATCACTGCAACGGATGGAGTTTTGTCTCTCCCCAACTGTTTATAAGTCTTTGCTCGTGACTTTTTGACACTGAACCATTATGTTTTGAACACACTAGCCTGTTTATGCAGCCTATTAATGCACAGTTTATTTTTCTCGAAAAACATTTTCAAACCTTAGACCTTATAAACAATTTTCCAAACGTGCCACCCTAGTTCAGGGCTCCATCCACTCCTCCCTCTCCTTGCCCTGCTACTACTGTATCAACTACACTCCACTCTGCTCTGTCCGGCACCTCAAGTTGTTATATTTGTTTTTATAAAATTATAATAAAGTGCAATACTACAAATCGTACTAATCAAGCAGAAATAATGGGATTTTGTCTGATTTGTTTACAACAGGAAGAGTTGGTTCTCTGTGGCCTGCAAATCACCAGACTGTGCGAACCCAAGCCCCATTGCCTGCTTCATTTAGGCAAGTATTGTAATGATATTAAAGGCTGATAAGGAACATGCACGTGCCTCTGGAATTTCATATAGACAGAAATCAATTGTTAATGTTGCCCATTAGGAAGGATGATATAGAATTAACTTAGATTTTAAATTGGGTTTCGTACATTTCAGTAAGGCTGTTTTTGCTCACACTTTTACACTTCTCATAATAAGAGGTGAACCTTTTTATGTAAGGATAACTCAAAAGACCTGCGGCTATATTTAGTAGGTCAGCCCAAGGCACACGTTAGCAGTGCGGTAGCAAGAAATCATTATAATCCAATCAGATTGTAACATCAGGATGCAGAGTGAAATTGCTCTGTAGAATATGCTCCTTCGTGGAACCCCACTATATATCGTAATAAGTGCCCAAGGCTGGAAATTGTTTTCTTTTGTCAGAATAATCAGTTATTGTTATTTCACAGGGGAGTGTATAAATTGTTGTTGAGGGAGGAAAAATGACATCAGCAGCATTTCATTACCCACTGAGGCGATTAGTTTGATTATATCACAGGCAGTCACTGGATTTGTAACTGCAAAAGATTGAGAGGATCACGGCTGTTTACAGCGGAGCATTTGAAGATGTTTAACAAGTTCAATTATCCATCGGATTCGTAAGATTTTTCACAAATTGGCAAAATGGCTATGTTGTTCCATTCCCAGGATTCAATCTGCAGTTTTTACTTCTTATCCTGTCCTCGCAGACCAATAAAGATTTGGTATTCTCTGCCTCCGCAACATGTTGACCATCCCTGGACTCCCTGAATCCACACCGCTGAGAACATCAGTTATTAGACTGGGAAGCCCAGGCGGGCAGAAGGCAGCATAAAACAGAGGAACAGGGATCTGTATAATGACTCATCAGTAAAAGTTCAAGTATACATTCAATTGTCCAAAAACACGTGCACAGATATTTCTGTAAGATTAAGTTCCACTCATCTGTATTTACAGTGTCTTTCTACAGTGTATTTTTTAAAAATATACCAAATATACCACACCAGATTTGAGGTATTTTCACCCATTCCTGTTGCAGGTTCTTCAACAGCAATTGTATACAAGAAAGGTTAGGAATTTGACTTGGCCATTTCAAAAAATATAATTTTGTCTGCTTTAAGAATTCTTTGGTAAAACCACAGGTCCAAATCATGATACTTTCACCACAATGTCCACAGAACAGTCTTCCAATAACTAAGACTGTACATTTTTGGGTGAGCATACGTTTCCTCAGTGTTTCCCTGTGTTAAATGAATAATAAATACAATTTTGTAAATTATTCTAAAACAAACAATAAATGAAAAATTGAACTGTCACAAACGGTAGAAATAACAGATCGTCAAATGTATTGCAGCAATACGACTTTGGACTTAATGTCACTTAAAATATTGATCCTTAATAAAGCTAACTGTGTATCCTTAATTGGTAAAGATTAACACTGCTTAAATTCATCGTGTCTTCTCACTCGCAAGTGTTATTGCTAATGCAAAACCCTTTAAAAGCAGGAAGACATGTTAAAATGGGGTTGAGCCATAGTAAAGTCGAGCATGCAAGACATGGTTTTACATGATTTAATGTTCTGTCCTGGGTGAATCATCTTCAGTTATACTTCCCCAGATTGTTGAGGTCCATTTTTTCCTGTATTAAATAATGCTTCCCTCCAGAAGACTAACATTAAAAACTTGACCTCTTCTGGTACAATTAATTCCATCTGTACCGGCCTTTATGTAACACTTGATATTTTACAGAGTCATTCTTCGCTCAAGGGTGTTGTAAATGTCAAGCTAACCGTACGTGAAGCAGTTTGGTGCACAGTCTGCCTGAGACATGAATTCTAGACAGATAGAAATAGATAGAAATAGATGCTGATTGCTGACACCGATGTGCCTGTGCGAGGGCAGTGTTCACTGGCAGTTTCAGCACATCAGCTCAATGTGAGCAGCGTGTAATTATACAAACATTTGTGCTCAAGTTAAGGCCACGCAGCATTAACATAAATCAGCCTACCTGATAAAACCTTTATATTCATATTATTGGCCAAATACACTTTTTAAACAGCCCTTGGACCACGGACAGCTGCCATTCGTTGTCAAAGGAAACCACAGTAGGTGCCACTGTGAGAGAAAGTTTCAGCGAAAGCCTGATGAATGCTGTCTTGACTCCAGTGGAAACCAAAGCAGAATACATGCAATAAACAAACACTTAGTTATTTGGGCATATGCTAAACTGTGACTGTGGCGCAGGAAGGTGGAGCGGTCATCCACCAATCATGCAGTTGTTGGTTCAATCCCTGGCTCCTCTGGTCACATGTCGAAGTGTCCTTGAGCAAGACACTGAAAAAGTGCTATATAAGTGCAGAACTTTTAAAGCTGTTTGTTACTATTATCTGAAGATTGAATCATGTCAACTGGACTTCTTTTTCTTGGTTAGAAATGTTTCGCTACTTATCCAAGCAGCTTCTTCAGTCTGAATAAAGTGGCTGGGGAACCCAGTTATATCCTCCAGAGTCGGCCGTTGTTCCACCCTGGCCTGAATGGGCTTGTTAAAGTGGGGACAGGGTGCAATCATCAAGATGTAACGATTACAACCCTAAAGCCCTAAACCCCTGAGATGGGGGTCGTTAGGTGTGGTTAATCAGGTTAATTTTCCTGGGGATGGATTGAGAGAAGGATTCTCCCTGTGAACATAAATGGCTTCACGTACTCCTTAGTTGTACCATCTGTCTTCTCTGTCTAAAATGTGGACATTGTCATGCTCAAACATTGTCCTTCAGGTGTAGGTACACTGCCGATTCTGGTCCTGAGGTGTTGCTTCTCCTGTGCTCGGCCATCCTCTTGTGTAGAGGTTGTTTGGTTTATCACATAAAGAGCTTGTACACTCTCCACTGCAATGGACTCCATACACTTTGTTTGCTCTTCTTGTGTTTAGGTATTTGGTCTTTCAGGTGGATGAGTCTTTGTCTCACTGTGTTGGTGGGTTTGAAGTGAACAGGTATGTGATGTTTTCTGACGATCCTTTTGAGCTTCTCTGACACTCCAGCCATGTAAGGAATCACCAGGTTGTTCCTTTGAATCTGAGTCTCTGCTCTGTCCATCGTACTTTTGTTGGATCTGGACGACATCTTGTTTAAGGTCCACTAACGGTAACCGCAGGCCTCGAGAGCTATCCTCAAATGTCTGTCCTCCTGTTACTATGGCGCTACGACCACTTCAACTTGCTGTTTATGTGCTGTGATGCTGTGATTTATCAGCTGTTATCAGGCTATAGTTATGGTTCGTTATGTCACCTGATATGTGGGGAATTTTAAAATTTAGTACAGACTCAAGTTTTGCCATAAACCGAAAAACATTGTGACACATATTGCAAGATAATTTCTAACTAAATAAATATTGTCTGTGGACAAAATTAACTTAAGCCATGGGCTGCTGAGTGTGCAAACGATAGAGTCTAAATACTTTCTGAAGCCACTGTAGGTTATATTATATTTTTGTACATTGTACATTATATTACCTTGTATATTGCAGTAATATAATAGAAGTGGAAAAAGTATTTCCAAATAGAAAATGTAATGTGAATGCTTTGGGGCTGAAAGGATTTTCCAAGCAAAGTTGAAAAAAGCTGAAATGTTTTTGCTGAAATAGCTGAAACCTGAATGGAAGGTCAACTATTAAAAATGTTTTGCTTTTGCTGAAATATTTAGTATAAAAATTAAAAAAAAAAAAAGGAAAAAAGTAGAAAATAAGCAGAATCGAAGGTCAGCTGTTTTGCCTCGAGTAGCTTTAACATGAAATAGTAGCATAAAAATCATGAAATCTGTAGAAATGTAATTGTCACAGTCTTGTCCCTGTGTTTATGTTATCTAGCTTTATTTCCTGTTTTGGCTTTTACTTTATTGATCCTCCTGTGTCCCTTCCTGTGAGTCTGTTTGCTGTCTTTACCTTCCTCGTTTTGTCCTGATTTGTTTCACCTGCTCTCCAGTTCTTTTATACCCTGCTCTCCCCAGTGTTCTCTGCTGTTTTGTGTTATGTGTTAGTACTCAGTTTGCCTTTGTCACAAGTTTGTATCCTGCCTGATCCCTGTCTGCACTCTGTCAAGGTTTTGGTCTATGGTGTGGTTTTGTGTTCCTAGTTATGTGGTTTGGTTCTCCTTTTGTTGGGTTTGCATTAGTTTATTGGTTTATTTACTTTACCCTGTTCCCTGTATTAGTGAACCCTGCTAATTTCCCTTTCCCTCTAGTTTAGTTTGTTTAGGTTTTATTGCCATCTGTCTCTTCCTGTTTAGTTCATTTGTCCCTGTTAGTTTACCCTTTTGTGTGTTTGAACTAGTTACAGTCTTGTCTGGTCCCTGGATGTTCCTTACGTTGTATTAGTCTTGTATGTGTGCAGCTCGTTGTTGGTATAGCTGTACTGTCTGTCGTTCTCCATATTTATGTATAGTCTGCCATTTTGTTGTCTTTAGTTCTGTAAAGTTTATTACCCTCCTATTAGAGGGATTTTCAGTTGCGTTAAACCGTCCTGTTTCTTCATTAATAAATACCCTTTTCTTTATACCTCCTCTTGCCGTCTCCTTACTCGGGTCCTTGTAAATTACTTATACAAACCGTAACAGTAATAGCCGAATGCAAGGTTTAAGTCAAACACCTTTTTAAAAAAAAAAAAACCTAGCTCATCCCCAAAATATCCAAGGAAACTACGTGTGGGAGCTGTTAAGTTGCATGAGAGACCGTGATCACTCAGAAGCTGCCAAGAGTTGACAAGTTTGCATGTTCAAACTGCACAAGTAGCTGCAAAAAGCAAAACATTGAATGGATGTAGAAGACGATGAGATAAATCGGGGCAAAAAGAAAAAAACAGATTACAGTTACAGTAAAAGTTTAAATAATCTACGTTAAAAGAAGTTGGAAGAAAAGGTAATGGGTAAGTCTGAATGGTCTCTCTAGGCTGAAGGATGCTCGACTATTGAAAGCTGAAAGTGGAATTTCTGACAGGATTTTCCAGGAAAGCTCAAAAAAGCACTTACTGTCTGTGTGTGGTTGTGTGTCCACTGTTGGTAGAATTCACCACAAACTAATTTTACCATTTAAATGCTAAGAATTTGAAAAAAGTATTAAATAGTATTTTTATTTTTGAAATTGCGTTGCCTGTGTGTTTGTGTGTGCATGTATCTCCAGTGTGTATCACGCATCTGTCAGGTAAAGTGTTTGGACAGCCCCCAACTGTGATTGGAGGAGAATATCTGGACCACTATTATAATGGGATCCATCAGGAGTTTCAGACAGCACTCTCTGCCCAAATACTGAAAGAATCGTAAGTCCTGTAACTAAGACAGTTACATTTCCTGAAAGTTTCCACAAAAATGCCTACAATTTTTTTTAATGTGTAGTTGGTTGATGAAAGTTGGTTGAAGAAAAGAAGAAAAAAAACTCTTAAAAGTTTGAACAGTGTTAAAACGGCATTTAAGGGGATGCAAGCCTAAACCCAACTTAATAATAATGCACATTTAGTTAGTAGATCATCAGAAAGGAAAAAATGGTCAAGTGTTTAAAAAGTTACAGTAAAATCATGACAATTATATCAGTGTAAATGTTTCCATGTCTGTTGATAAATCAATAAAAAATGACTAAATAATTTCTGATGAGGGAACATTTGTACAGGCTGAATGTTCATTAAATTTATGTTGATGTTTCTTTTTACTATTTCAAAGTAAAGGAATCCAAACTTTTGTAAACAGGGCGAAATGAGGAATTCATATTTGATTTACATTGATACACTTGGCTCAAAGTGAATGCTAATGTGGTTGTTTCTGCTGGTAGTTTAAATATGGACCTGTTACTACTAAACTATGCTGTTTGCATCAACAAGAGGCAAAAATATGTCAGGGTTGTATTTTACAGCTTTTTGTGCTTCTCCAATATGGATAAAACTATCAATTCATGTAGGTTTGAGCTGGTTGGATCAAGCATGTTCACTTCACTCTTTACTGAATTGTTCCATATGTCAAAAGGAACCTGAAACAATATCTGCCAGTTGTTGCGGTGCTTGCACACCGATGTTGTCTGATCCTTCACAGCGCCATTGTCTCACTAAACAAATGTTTTGGATGCTTTTGTTTCTTTCAGATTTAAGAAACATCACCATGGCAGAACAAGCAACCAGAGTGTTCTGCGACGTCAGCGCAGATGCCTCATTCTCTGCGCATCAAGCTGCCGTGTGTTAATCCAGACAATGTCTTTTTTTTTTTATCATCAGTAAATGTCTCCTAGATATACTGGTTGAGTAAGTAATGCAGGTTGAAATACAGCACTTAAACCTACAAGTTTTCTTGCGTAAATATATTATTATAGTGATAATTCTCCACTGTGAGATAAATACATTACTTTACATAAATTGGGATTAGATAAGAACCACATTCGGATTTAGGTCACAGAATAATTCCGTTTATCTACAGACACTGGAAACTCCTGAAACGTCCTTGCTCTAATGTGACCTCTGATATCCTGACTGCACTGGCTGTTTCCTGCACGGAGCTGGTCCAGACGTTGGTGGAGGGCATCCTCATCATCATCATACCACAGTTCTACAGTTACATTAGAACCCACGGCTCCATTTTTCCACCCAACTTCCCTTTCACTGTTGACCAAATCCAGCCTTACATGGGGGCTTCTGTGGAACAGGCACTGACTTAGGGTCTGAAGATCAATGTGCGTCACACCAAGATGTTTTCCCAGTTACTTCAGGAACACACCTTAAGGTGAACCCGAAGTGAACTCAGTCCTGGCTTTCTTCACTCAGAGTCACACCTTGAAATCCAGACTTCCAGTGATTTTAGTCCGTGGCTGTGTCACTTCCATTACAGACCTTGAACATATGGTTAAGATGGCCATCGTGCTGCTATACATCCCCACTCCTAAGCCGTGATTTGCAGAGTGCAGGTCCAAGAAGGGGACTGAAGTGAAGTGGCTCAAATACTATTTGAATCCAAGAGACAACTGTAGGAATCAAGTGAAGGTTTACCTGATTCATATGCTCGAGTCCTCAGAGAAAGCCTGGGAGAACCCTTTCAATTCTGTCCAGGAACAAAAGAGTTGTATGCATCAGAGTTGGAACTAACACAAAGAGTTTGACTATGGAAGACAGTGAATCACATGGACACAAGTCTCTCGTGGATTTATGTAGTGATTTGAATGCTATTCCAGGTTCTGTACCTGAAACAGACAAAGCTAAGTCTCCATCCAGGGGCTCTCTGACAATAACTAGAGAATCAGAGGAAAGGTCCCATTCAGTAGCTTGCATGAGGGACATCATGTTTATCAGGAACATAGTGGATGAACTCATGAAAGTTTTTATGTATTATCTGCACACAGAAGAGACTGCAGCTAAACGAGGCTAAAGGACTCACAACAAGACAAATCACCAAAAGTGTCTTTGATGTGATAATGAATGGACACATTTATCAGGTTCCATCTTTTCTACCTGAAAGACCAATGCAGGCCATTCATCGCTTGCTTCAAGTCAGAGAGCCAATAAATATCACACAGGCTCACTGGAATAGAGGAGACCTATGGAATTAGAAGAGGAGTTCCAGGCCAAGAGGAGTGTGTGTGTGTGTGTGTGTGTGTTAATGTAAAATGTTTGTGTGTGTGTATAGTTGTCTTTAATAAACCAAAATGTCTTTTTTATTGCTTGTTTTGTACAATTCAGAACCTAAAGATTTTCCTTTTTCTGTGCCATAAGACACGGGAGGTTTAACTAAGACCAGTGTTATAGTGAACTTGCCCATAAGAAGAGAGATCACATTTTCTAAGGTTTGAGTTGGTGTCAGCAGTTGTACGTAAATAGGATTTGTTTGTAAAGTGACTAATAACTTCTACTTCTACTTTTCAATGCAATTTTTTTTATTTATTTTTTAGACATATTTTTATCGACATGGAAAAAGTTGGAAGAGAAATTAAAGTTGGTGAATGTGAATAAATGCACAAATACTTTCTACACAGTGTTTTAAGCTATAGTATGTAAAGCCCACAGTATCACAAGTTTGACCTTTTGCCTCTAAAGTTGCGAGTCCAGCAGGATCAATAGGAACATCTCTGGGTTTCAGAGAGGAGAGAAAAATGCCTTAAGCCTACAGGACCAAGCGCTGGCCAGAACGGACAGCAGCAGCGGGCTAAATACAGTACTTGACATTAAGAAAAACAACTTCCATAAGTCATTATTAATACATTTGTAAATGTATAAATGGACAATATGTACCCTTACTGTCACATTTCAATAAATCCAGCAGACTGATGGCAGAGACATCAATATGATACAGGTACTTGAACCATCTGTTATCATTTAATGCATAAATCTGCCACAGTGACAAAGTAGACACATACTGTACCTAAAGGTTTGGTAGTGAATGTCTGCTGTAACCAAAACACACACACACACACACACAAAAGGAAAGAAAAGTGCTTTTGCAAAGACACTACAGTTACAGCTACAGAAAGAAATGCAAGAATGCACATTAACACACACTGTGCCTTACAAACTTGTGAAGCTGTGGGTCTGTGCATGAGTGATTGCAAAGTGGGAACATTCACCAAAAATAATTACAATCATCATTATCAGAAGGCTTTTTTGCAGGTGGGAGAAACAAAGTTACACTTCAGCTAAAACAGTTCAGAGAACCTGCGCCAGCTTCCTCAATTTGGAAAAGTTGTTAAAACTACAAGGAGAAGATGTCTCATTTGTCAAATCTGGAACTGAACACCAATATTTTGCTTTTGCCACTAAAGCCACGAGTGAAGAGATAAAAAATTACACCTGACTTGCCCCGTGAACACGATCAACGTGTCCTCCTGCAGGCTTGAAGAGGGGGTCAAGCTTTGACCGCAAGTCAAAGGAAAATGTGATTAATTCCCGAAGTTCAGGACTGGGATCACACCTCAAACACCCCCATTCTGATCTATTGTCTCTAAACGCCCTTCAGCTGGGAGCCTCAGAGCATCGTTGTTTTTCTGCTGTCCATGGAGCAATAACAGAGCCTTTCCAAAAGCCTTCCCCATGTCCCAGCCATCCTGGCCCATGGCTCCACACTCCAGACCTCATCCCAGATTTGAGTGCATGGTCCTTGGTTTTGTGTATGAGTGTTTCAATGATGCAGGCTACTTATGGCACAGAAAGAAGCGAATGCAATTCCAGTTCAGCATTTTCAGTTGAATTCCCATAAATACACTCTTAAGTTGACATTCTCTAAGCATGATTCCTGAGCTGCAGATTTCCCTCCCACAGCATTCATCTTCCATTGCTTAGACACTACTGAAAGTAATTTTAATTATATTGAGATTAAGATTTACATTAAATCCTAACGATGTACAGTGTTCAATTAATGTTGATTTGGGAAGAGGGACCTATTTACAGATCTTGGACTGCTCATGCTTTCGTTCTCAGCTAATTTCCATTAAAGCTCTTTTGCCAATTATTTCTGTCACAAGACATCCACACAGTAAACAACTGACGCCTGCTCACAAATGGCATAAATAGACACAGATTGTCTTCTCTTAGGTCATATTAAGACTGGGCAAGGTTGCCTTGTACCGTGCCCGAGCACGACTGTCCCCCATCTGCTCTTCCCCGCTGTCCTGTCCTCACATTGTGCTTTAGTGCCTGCGCATGTCACCACCATGTGACCTTTCATTTTGAGGAGAAGCACTCTACATAGTCACAACATTGCAGTTATGTGCTGGGACATTTAGTGTCATTGTTAACAAAGTCCAACTGAACCATGCACTAGCATACCTCTTCAAGCAGAGAGGTATAAGCAGCCATCTCATGGATGAGAGAGACAGCTCTCAGCATTGGCTCTTCAGGTTAGTAAATCAGTACACATGAAAATGTATTATCACGCTTATTAATGATTCTTTTTTAGGTGAAAGTGCTTTGAACATGTTAAGTTAGACATTTAGGTGACCCCCCGAAAAGGTCAGCCTGGATCTGGTAAAACATTGGTGGACAACCTAAACAGATTCTTTAGTTGCAGAACATCGTCTGTCTGTTACAGTTCTGCCTTCACAATTCTTGCTAAGTTAAAACACGCGAGCATTTTCTGTAAAATGGAAAAGTAATAAATGTAAAAATACAGTAGAACTGCGGCATAGTTTGCAAGCAGATTTCATTTCTGCTACTGCACTTTTAAATAAAATGTGAGGCAGGCTGCAAAAAAAAGAATGAATTAGGACTTAATTCTAGATCAGAATGACATGCCAAAGAGAGTTTAAAGTGCAGTTTAGATGAGGTTTAATGCTGTAATCAGTGACGTTTAGATTCCAAATTAGTAGGTGGACTGATCCAGTGTAATGCTTTTTCAGCATTGTTAAACTATTTAGAAGTTAAGTCAGTGCAAAGATGCATGTGCATGAAAACAGACACATAATTAAATTAAATGGAATAGAATTTAATTAATCAGCATATTATTTATTTTATTACAAATGTTCCTTAATCAGCAAATAATTATTTAAATCTTAATTAATTTAACGAGGATGCACCCACTACTTGATCATTTTTAATACTTTTGATGGTAATTGTTCTGCACTTATATAGCACTTTTCTACCTATTGGCGCTCAAAGCACTTTACACTGCTTCTTATTCACCCATTCACACTCACAATAACACACACACACACACAAACACACACACCAATGGGGCAGCTGCTATGCAGCTGGCCAACACTTACCAGGAGCAACTAAGTTGGGGTTCAGTGACTTGTCAAGGACACTTTGACATGTGACCGTAGGAGCCTGAATCAAACCAGAACTGGGGGATTGGTGGACGACTGCTTTACCTCCTGTGCCACAGTCACACTCAGTCGATCATGAGTGTATAAAAAGTCTGCTATATTTTTTTACGTTTTTGCCACCTTTCCATTTAAATGCAAGTCCTTTTGACTCCACACCAGTGCAGGCCCTTATACCAAGGACAGATTATCTGAAAATGGCCCCCTTGCTGGGCAGCATGGTGGTGGAGTGGTTACCACTGTTGCCTCACAGCTAGTTCACTGGTTTGAATTCTTTATGGAGGTATAAGTTTGCATGTCGTCCCCACGTTGTCACCACTATATGTCATTAACTCTGTGTGTTCTCTCCCGTAGTTGTCTTTGTCCTCCTCTGTCCCGCTCTCTCTGTCCCTTTCTGCAGGTGTCCCCAGCTTTGAAGCTGTGTGTCTTCCAGTGTGCAGCTACTGGTCCTACCAACCTGCCCGATGTTTTGTTGTTGCTTTTTGTTGCTCTTTTTCTTTTCGCTCTTCACTTTCCACTCACCCCAACATTTCAAGGCAGATGTCCGTCCACCCTGAGCCTGGTTCTGCTGGAGGTTTCTTCCATTAAAGGGAGTTCTTCCTCTCCCCTGTTGCCTAGGGCTTGCTCAGTGGGGAATTGATGGTTTTTCTCTATACATCTTTATAATCTTGACTTTATTCTGTAAAGTGCCCTGAGATGACTTTGTTGTGAATTGGTGCCATATAAATAAAGTTCAATTGAATTGAATTGAAAGGTATAAGTTTGCATGTCCTCCCCACATTTTTGTGAGTTTCCTCCCACAGTCCAAAGATATGCATTATAGGTTAATTAGTGATTTGAAATTTGTGCGTAAATGTGAGTGTTTTTAGTAATTTGACGTCTGTTTTTGGTGTCTCTGGTGTGTATTTTCAGGTCATTTTTAAGTTGCGTATGCCGTCACAGTTCCATTTGTGTTTTATAAATTGACTTTTTCAAACATGTAGCTCCAGAGGCTCTGGCTCATGATGCACTGGGCCCCTGGGCCAGAGTGCATGTCAGCAGCCCACCAGCAGCCGTTACAAACTTTACATGTTAGCCAAACTACATCTGAGGCAACATTTTCTTCTATTCTCAAACACAAGCTCACATGTTTCTGACCTCATATGATCCACTCTATTTGTGTTCCCTTTAGTATCTTAGGCTCCTTTTGTTTTTCCCTAAGCTCCTGCCTCAGTACTCTCCCTCTAAAAACTGCAATGACTCAGATACAAAATAAACCCCCGTGACTCATATTGCATTGTATAAAAAACACAATGAACCCTGCAGTTAATAGTTTGTGATTATGTTACAAATTGAAAATGGGAAGGTTACTTAAATAACTCCTTGAGCAAAATGGGACCCTTGAACTCAAGAAAATGTAATTTGTAGTGTAGCTGTGTGTATACAGAGCTGGGTCTGTCCATCAAACATCGCTTGCTTTCTTCTCACAGACAGTTCTCTATTTGTCATGTTGATTTAAAATTCTCAAATTCTTATTTAATGCTAAAAAAGATTTTCTCCCAGAACATGTTCACTTATAGGCTTGTTTTGTGTTTTTTTGAGGTTCCATCCGAGATACATCAATCAGAGGATCAAATTTATAAAATACTTTCCATTAATAAAAAGGCCGATAAAAACACAGCATAAATCATAGCTAATAAAGTGACACGTATTGTGTTAGTGCAGACAACAACAGCCTTACAGAGCTCAACTGTACAAAAAGCTTCAGCTCTCAAGTTGGAATATGAGATGTCTGACTTTTCATGTTGTAATTGAAGCAATCAAGTAGTAATTGTGATAAATTACTCCTTTCCTCTTCTCCTTCCTAATCGCATATTCCTTTCAGCCTCTGTCTTCATCTCCTGTCCTCCTCCTGCTTGTCTCGCACTTTTGATGATAACTTTTGTTTTGGCGCATTCCGTTGGAATTTGCGTGGCTTTTCAATAGTTGTATCAGAGGCAGGTCTGAAACAACCATTGTTTTTCTCTAATAATTAGTCAAGTCATTTTAAAAAACAGCAAAAACTGACCAAAGTGCTTCTCAATTTAAAATGGTAAAGCCAAAATAAATACATATAAAGTAATAAAGGATAAAAAGAATAAAAATACAATAAACTAGTACAGTCACCTACTCAGCATTGAGACAGCAGTTTATTCCAGTGGTTTTTCATTTTCAGCTCATCAGCTTTGTAAAGTGTGTCGGTCAACTCAGTAATGTCTCTGTTACCACAATATGCACCCAGCTGACGCACACATTAGTTTCTACAAAGGTGAGGAAAAAACAACAGAGACCAGACATGTCTTCATAGTCTCCACATACATGTATTAGTCTGAAAAAGGTAGTATGTCCTTTGTAATCACTATTTGGTCCGACCTGCCCTGATCTCTCAGGGGGACTTTTGGGAACATTTTCCATTATCGCTTGTTTCTTTAATAAAAAAAAAAACCTCAAACTTATGCATGTTGGGAGAAACAAATCCACATTGTCTGTACGACAACCAAAGAAAGTAGTGATGGTCTCTCTCTCACACACACCGGTGGGGCTGGCCAACACTCACCGGGAGAAACTTGAGGTTCAGTGTCTTGCTTGAGGACACTTCAACATGTGACTGGAGGAGCCGGGGATTGAACCAACAACTGTGAGATTGGTGGACAACCGCTCTACCTTCCTGCGCCACAGTCGCGCCTGCTGTTCCAAATCAAAGTTCGCATCTAACCAAGTACAGATCAAATACCCGGAAATGTTCTGCTCCACCCCCTTTATCAAGGATGCTTCAGGGACATACTTGTGTATGGGATTGTGGTAGACGGGTATCCCAGAGTGCCTTGTGAACCAGCCAGTGGTCTTGGCGGAGAGTTTAAGCTAAGCTCAGAGCTGAATAAAAATTCCTCCTAGTACTGCAATTGCACCAATTTATCAAGTTTTAATATTTTTAGCAGAGGAAGTACCCATTTAGATGTATAACATGTGTTCAGTTTATCCAAACCGTTTCTGTAAAGTTTTTGGCACCATGAAAACCGTTCATTCAGATGAGACAGCTGTCATGTCAACAGACTGCAGCCCAGCTTCTGAAAGGATCTGATGAATAAAGTCTGCAGTCATCCTAGGGACAACAGAATTATCTCAGTAAGCTGTGGACGTTTTACTACTAGCTTTGTTGTCAGTAGACAAAAACGTAATCATAAAAAAAAAAAAAATAGCATTTTGAAATATCTTGCAGCCAGCTTGAATGAGATTTTACATACAGTGAATCCAGAAATTCCCAGCACTTAACTTTTTCCACATTTTATTACGCTACAGCCTTATTTCAAAATGGATTAAATTCATTATTTTTCTCAAAATGCTACAAACAATACCCCATAATGACAACATTGAAGTTAGTTAATCATTATAAAAATACAAAATCACATGTACATAAGTAATCACTGCCCAGCTTAATACATTGTTGAAGCACCTTTAGCACCAATTACATTCTCAAGTCTTTTTGAGAATGATGCTACAAGCCTGAAACACCTTTAGGTGGTTTCTCCGATGCTAGGAAGACTCCTGGTGATTCCAAATTTCTTCCATTTACAGATTATTGAGGCGACTGTGTTTATTGGGGTATTCAATGCAGCAGAAATATTTCTGTATCGTTCCCCAGATCTGTGCCTCAATACAATCCGGTCTCAGAGGTCTACAGACAATTCTTTGGACTTCATGGGTTGGTTTGTGCTATGACATGCACTGTTAACTGTGGCACCTTATATAGACAGGTGTGTCATGGCAAAGGCCATAAATACTCTGTATTGAGAAATTCCGCAGGATTGAGAGACACTGTGGCAACTTGTACTTCCTCCTATTGGAGATCATCCATTTACTCCATACAATAAAAGCTCCCGATTGACTCTTAAATTGCACATGATGCTCCTTTTCAGTGAGTTACTATGTTTACATGGTAGTGTGTGACCTTGGGGTGACTGTAAGTGCAGGCACACACACACATGCACACACACACACACACACACACACACACACACACACACACGCACGCACCCAGTGAGGTGGATGATCACCCATGAGAGGTTTGTTTTGGAAGCCTTCTGCTTTGCTAAGCTCTGGTATTATTTCTACAAACCCCTCGCCAGTGGGGTCACATTTCAGATGGGAATCACAGCTGGCTGAGCAGGTGAAACTGTAGCACTGTCTGATTCAGTCAGTTTGAAAACCACTTCTTTCTAAGGAAAAGAAAGTGGAGGGAAAGAGGAGAATGCTGTGAGGCTACAGCTTTGTAGTGTAACAATCCATTTAATAAATAACTAATGATCCAAAATCATTGATAAAACATCCGTCTATATATAAAATCAATGTATATATAATTAGTAATATATAATATCTAATTTTTTGACTGTAATCCCAGCCACCTCTGTTAGCATTTTCATTAATGCACACATTTCTGTGAAATTGGACAATGGCCGCTGTGTGCTGTGTAGAAACCGTATTTGTAACAGTGAGTTGCAGTTGACCATATATATATATATGTTACAAAGTAGATGTAGACGGACAAAACCTGTGTTATTTACAAAGAATACGAAATACACAAATTAAAATGCTCAAAAAACACCACCATGGATTTAATTACACTTTCTTTCGGGAAAGATCGGGTATCTGGTGGATTCACACAGCTAGATAAGTCTCTGCGCTTGAATACATCCATCCAGCCACGGGCAATTTATTTATTTATTTTTTGTCCTTTCGTCTTATCCCGTGAGTTCAGGGTCGCCACAGCGGATCAGTGTCCACATGTGGATTAGGCGCAGTTTTTTTTTAACTGACTTTTTCCTGACGCAACCTTCCCCAATTTCTACCGGGCTTGGGCCGGCACTGCATAGCTGGGGAGGGGAATGGGCTGTAAGGGGTTCAGTGTCTTGCCCAGGGACATATAGCCGGGGCCGGGGATCGAACCACTCACCCTGTGGTCCATGGACGTGTTGTCTTGTACCATTGACCAACCAGTCCTCTTCTCTGAGACTTTTTTACTTTATATTCTATGTCATTGTTTTAATCAAATATTGTAGCGTTAGGGTCTTCATTGTCCTGCAATGAAACCTCAAGTCTCGATCACGGGTACCCTGATCGTTCAATGTAATGGAAAAGGGACTGGATAAAGCAGCACTTTTTAATGACTCGGGAATGAGAAGAGGGTTGGTACAGTACTTGATAGAAGCAGGACTGACAAGAAGGAACACTAGCTTGGACATATAGTACAACCCCAATTCAAAAAGTTGGGAAGATGTTTAAAATGCAAATAAAAACAAAATGCACTGATTTGCAAATCTCATCAACACATGTTTTCTTCAAAATATAACATAACCAACATATCGGACGTTGAAACTGAGACATTTTGACATTTCATGGAAATTATTAGCTCATTTTGAATTTGATGGCAGCAACACATCTCAAACATCTTACCAACTGTCTGTCAATATGTGGGAAGTGAGGAGACCAGTTGCTGGAGTTCAGGAGAGGAATGTTGTCCCATTCTTGTCTATTGCAGGATTCTAGCTGCTCAACAGTGCAAGGCCTTTGTTGCTGGATTTTAAGTTTTATGATGCACCAGATGTTTTCTATTGGTGAAAGGTCTGGACTGCAGGCAGACCAGTTCAGCAACCGGACTCTTTTCCAGCAAAGCCATGCAGTATGTGGTTTAGCATTGTCTTGCAAGGCCTTCCCTGAGAGAGATGTAGTCTACATGGGATCATATGTTGCTCTAAAACCTCTATATATGTTTTAGCATTGATGGAGCCTTTCCAGATGTGTAAGCTGCCCACACCATAGGTACTAATGCCCCCCCAGACCATCAGAGATGCAGGCTTTTGAACTGTCCACTGATAACAAGCTGGATGGTCCCTCTCATCTTTAGTCCACAGAACAGGACGTTCATAGTTTCCAAAAAGAATTTTATATTTTGATTCATCTGATTACAGACCAGTTTTCCATTTTGCCTCAGAACCTTTTAAATGAGCTTTGGCCCAGATAACACGGTGGCGTTTCTGGATCATGTTCACATATGGCTTCTTCTTTGCATGATACAGCTTTAACTTACATTTGTCGATTGCTGACAGTGATTCCTGAGCCCAGGCAGTGATATCAAGTAGAGAATCATTCCTGTTTTTAATGCAGTGTTGCCTGAGGGCCCAGAGATCACACGTATCCAGTTTTGACCTTCAGCCTTCTCCCTTGCCCACAGAAATTCCTCTTGATTCTCTGAAGTGTTTGATGATATTATATACTGTAGATGGTGGGATCTTCAAAGTCATCGCAAATTTACGTTAAAATTCTTTTAGAAATTGTTCCAGAATTTTTGAAACTGTCACAAATTAGTGAACCTCTTTAAATTTGAGAGGATCTGTCTCTTTGAAAAGCTCCTTTTCTACCCAGTCACGTTGCTGACCTGTTGCCCATTAACGTAATTAGTTTTTAAATGCTCCATTTGTTTTTGACTTGAGGCAGTTAAATTTTCCCACCTTTTGTTGCCCCTCTTTGAACTTCTGAGATGTGTTGCTGCCATCAAATTCAAAATGATCTAATAATTTTTTATGAAATGGTAAAATGTCTCAGTTTCAACATCTGATATTTTGTTTTATTGTGAATAAAATATGGGTTGTTGAGATTTGTAAATCCTTGCATTGTTTTTCTTTACATTTTCTTAACCTCCGTATATTTTTTGGAATTGTAGACACACCCACACTAGTCTCATGTGTTTCTGCCTCTGTACCAGAATCAGCAACATTTAGACCAGCTAATGATGGATTTTATTAAAAAAAAATGGAAAAAGGGTTTTATTTACAATTGTAATGAAAACAAGAAGAAGAAGGACAAAGCTGACACAATTTCAGGCGGTAAAACCAATATTGGAGGCAGAAAGTAACTTGGACATGGATATATAAACTAAGAAATGGAACAAGGGCTCAATGGGCAATCTGAGGAACCGGAAAGGGAAAAATCGACGTAACACAAAGGTTGAGATTGAGCTAGAACATAAAAGTACACAGACACAGGAACTAGGAGACAACCATGCTCTAAGAACCAAACTTAAACAAGGGCTATGGAAACTAAGAATCTAAATAGGGGAAGCGAACATAGAACTAACAGGGTTAAGGCCTACAAAGGAGTGAGTGAACTTACGAGAGTAGAACAGAGACACTCGGACACTACAAGAAAAGGAACAAACTAAACATTAAAGTAAAATTGTTAACAAGGCGTTAACCTAAACATAAACCGAGAAAACAGAGACTTCCCATGAACAGAAAAAAAGCTCACAAAAAGCGGCTAAGACACTGAATGAAAAATCAAACCAAACCTCAGACCGAGGGCCAGATCACGACAACATCGCCTACTTGAAAATGTCATCTTTCTGTGTATGTGGCCATGGATATTGATGAATCATTGGTTCTAACGTGCAGTTTTATCACATAGAAGCTTCTCAAACGGCTGCTAAGCCATGAAGATTTTGTTCTACTGGATCCATAGGGGCTCCTCTCTAAACTCTGACCAAAAATCCTGCGATGCTGTGTCTGGCACAATGATCCAGAAAGGTCAGTGCAGAGAAAATATTCTTTGGTCTCTTTGGCTGCATGGACACCTGAGCTGTGAATTGTGGTCAGTGAAGTCACAAGCTTGCATTGTGCCAATGATTTGAAACAGGAGCAGGAGGAAACAGATGATTCATACTGGCACTGAGAGTGACTCCAATTAGCTTTTCTTATCGCTCATCTTTATCCTGACACTTTAATTATGTGTCTGCAAAGTTAAGCGATAAAGCAGTCACGGTAGGTAACAGGACTCAATCCAAAGCCGATTTGGCTCGTTCCAGATCTCAGATGAAATGAAGTAGCTGACATTTGTGATTCACAACTTTTCTCCAGTTGGAACTTAGGTTTGTGAAAACAAATCATACAGATTTTTGGCACTTGTGGTATAAAAGACAGGAAACAGACTTTTAATGGTTGACATACCATAGCTACCATTGATCTAGGAAAACAGTCACAGATACAGTCACGGTTAGAAGCTTTCCGAGCTAGTTACAGGTTGTTACATTTGTTGTTGACGCAGGCCCCATACTGACACATGAACATTCTAATTGTGAGTTATTGCTGTTAAATTACTGTTTATAGAGCAGACAGGTGTCATAGGCTGTTGAAAATTTGATAACAAATGAAAGGCTCTGCTCTGTATTTCTGCTGCTTCACTGCCTCAGCAGTCTGTTATTACAGCCATGACTCATCAGATAGATTCTCTCTCTCTCTCCAACACACACACACATACTACAATTCTTTTGAAAAGAGTATACAGAAATAGCATCTTTCATCTTCCTGTATCATGTTTTGTTTGTCGCGTCATATTTTCTTTGACAGATGATGGACCAGAGAAACGTTTGAATTGGCTGAGGGAGGCTGAGGAGGGCATGAGACGTGATGAATGAACACGAGATGTGATGAATGAACATATGATACATGAATGTATCATATGTTTCCTGTCGAACTCTGCGACGACCATGTTTCCTCTTCTCAAACGAATGAATCATTGTGCTTCTGCAGCCATGTATGGGAGTTGTAAATTAAAGTGTGTGTCTGAGGAGCTCACCAGATGGGTTAAAGTCAAGTAGGAGATCGCACGGGATCCTTGTCATGGTGTTTGAGGCTACACACAGATTTAGGGTTTGATGAAGTGTTTTGGTCACCAAACACATGCAGATGCTTTCGATATAAATAATGCACATTAGATTGTTTATGTGCCGGATCTAAATTTTCCTGCTGATCCTAAAAAACCTCCTGCTGTTTACACTGAGATGATTAAATAAATGTCTGACATGATCAAACAATTAAGATCTGAATTTGGAGTAACTGGAGTGTGTCCAGTGTGAGGCATTAACTGCTTGAATGCAGGGAGAAATTCATTTCAGAAGAAGAGAGAAAAGGCTTTTGATGTGAAATAAATTAATATATGTTCGTCTATTTCAACCACGAGCTAATCGGCTTGTAGGTTTGCTGACGTTTAACTTTCAACTGAGGATTCTGAGTTGAATTTTATGTTTATATAAAATTATTTTTCATGTATTAATGGAGCACAGATATCCCGTGAGTTCAGGGTCGCCACAACGGAGCATTGTGGATTTGGCATAGCTTTTTTTTTTTATGCTGGATGCCCTTCCTGACGCAACCCTTCTCAATTTCTACCAGGCTTGGACCAGCACTGCACAGCTGGGGAGGGGAATAGGCTGTTGGGGGTTCAGTGTCTTGCCCAGAGACACATTGACATATAGCTGGAACTGGGGATCGAACCACTGACCCTGTGGTCTGTGGACGACTGGCTTACCGACTGAGCTACAGCCGCCTCCGTTAAATGTATTTTTACTAATAGGAAGAAAACACAATTTGTGACATTACGATTATGAATGGGGTTAAAACATTTGTGTCTGTAGAGTTAAATCAAAAGAAGGTTGTTACAGTTTGAATTAATGAATAATTTTATTATTGTGTTATACACAGTATTTCTGTGAAGATTCTCAGTCATCTAGGTTTGATTATCTGAAGGTTTCTTTCCTTTTGGTTGGAAATATTTCCAACAAAGAAAGACGCCCAGTTGATATGATTCAACCTTCGGATATGTTCCACCAAGGGACATAGGCTTACATCCAGAATGGTAATTTCCAACTAAATCATAGCGGAAACTCCCTCCATCTCAGTAATGACCATCCTGAATCCGAGTATAATAGAACAGCCAAATAGCTGTTACATAAATTTACCTATGCTTAAGCAGAATGTGGCTGTAGCTCGGTTGGTAAGGCAGTTTTCCGTGGACCACAGGGTCAACGGTTCAATCCTCGGTCCAGGCTACCTGTCAAAGTGTCCTTGGTTAAGGGGCTGAACCTGAAATTGCTCCTGGTGGGTCAGTTGAGCACCTTCCATGGTGTGAGAGTTTGTGTGTGAAGGGGAATCAACATTGTAAAGCTCTTTGGATGAAAGCGCTATATAAGTGACCATTTAAGTTGCACCATTGAAACATTCTAGTTAGAAACTACTTACTTAAATCTTTTAAGTTCCCAGGTTGTTTCCTTCTTATTTGCTAACCTGGTAACAAGTATATATTAGTTTATTCTGTACAGATATGGAATTACTACCAAAAACTATTATTATTATATAGTATTAAATTTAGGGGCAGCACAGTGCTGTAGTGGTTCACAGTATCTGGTTTACAACTGCCTTTTGGCTTTGGGCTTTCTGTGTGGAGTTTGCATGTTCTCCCTGTCCTCATGTGGGTTTCAAATACATGCATGTTAAATTAAATGGTTGCTCAAAATTGCCTGTAGGGGTGAATGTGAGTGTGAATGGTTGTCTGTCTGTACATGTTGGCCATGAGATAGACTGGTGAGCTGCCTAGGGTGCACTCTGCTTCTCACCCAGTAACAGCTGTTATAGACTCGATCCCCCCCGGAACAAATAAGGCATGGATTCCACTAGACCTCTGAAGGTATGCTGTGGTATTTGGCACAATGTAGCAGATCCTTGAAGTCCTGCAAGTTGCGCGGTGGGGCCTCCATGGATCTAACTTTTTTTCCCAGCACATCCCACAGATGCTCAATTGGATTGAAATTTGGAAATTTTAGAGGCCAAGTCAACACCTCAAAATGAACCCAGCCATCCAAATGATCTAAAAATAAAAAAAAAAAACAACTTTATTTATCAGAGCAGGCAACTTTCTTCTATTGCATAGTCCAATTCTGATGCTCAAGTGCCCATTGTAGGTGCTTTTGGAAGTGTGCAGGGGTCAGGATGGGCACTTTGACCAGTCTGCAGCTACTTAGCCCAATACACAGCAAACTGCGACGCACTACATGTTCCAACACAGAAAGACATACACAGACAGACAACCCTTAACACTCACATTCACACCTATGGGCAATTTTAGACTTACTAATAAATATGCCATGCATGTGTTTGGACTGTGGGAGGAAACTGGAGTACCGGGAGAAAACCTATGGAAACACGGAAAGAACATACAAACTTCACACAGAGAGACTACAGTTGGCTGGGACACCAACCTGCAACCTTCTAGCTGAGGTGGCAGCACTAACCACTCCACCACCATTGTGCCTTCTGTTGGAATTGTTAAACTACACGGGCCTGCCTTCGTTCCCCATATGCATCAGTGAGCATTGGCCATCCTTGACCTTGTTGCCGGTATACTGGTTTTCCTTTCTTGGACCACTTTCAGTAGGTCCTGGCCAATAAAAACTGAGAACATCCCACAAGAGCTAAACTTTTGTATTTCAGACCTATTTGTCTAGCCATCACAATTTGGCCCTGGTCAAAGTCACTGAAATCCTTGTGCTTGCCCATGTTTTCTGCTTTCAACATGTCAACTTTAGGGACAAAATGTTCACTTGAGGCACCACAACCATGGCAACTGTAACAATAATCAGTGTTTATCACTTCACCTGTCAGTGGTCATAATGTTATAGCTGATCAGTGTATAGCAAGAGAAGGATGATGGGTGAACTGTAGGCCGAAATCATTTTTGTTCAGTTCGTCGACCTCAGAAACAGAATTTCCCCCTATTGTCTTGATTACACAAGTTAACTAAACATTTTTTCAACTTCATTCAGTCATTTTGAGCATTGGAAGTTTCCAGAATGTACTTTAAAAAAAAAACTTACAGCGCCTTCAAATGTATTTATGTCACTTCTTGCAACAAATAAAAACATTTGCATTAGCAAATATGATACATTCACGCCATCTGTCCCAGGATCCCTGTCACAAGTGTATCGTAGGCATTCTGTGTTCTAGAAATTAAATCAGTATACATATAATATATAGTACGATGGGACGGAAACAGCAGCACAAGCTAAACTACACAAAAACACACACACAGTCAGACACTTACTGCTAATCTTGCTTTTGCCCTTGATCCTAATACATCTTCCAAGCAGCTATGATTAATTTCTGGAGCAGACACTTGCCTACTCTGCATGTTCCCGTAACACTGCTGAGATATTCACAGGACTCTGGTTTGGCGATTTTTATTTAGCTTGAGGCCTTGTGACACACAGACTGTCTGGACAAGAGCACAGCCGATACAAAAAGCCTTGAGAGCGTCATTTAACAGCAGATGGTGCATCATAAAGCAACAGCAGCTAAGCTGAAGGTATAACTAGATTCAACTAGATGTACAATGATGGGTCCTTACTAAATGAACTGTTTTCCCCTGTTTTATCTCAAATCTAACTGTCATAGAGGTCATCGAATTAGCTGGAAGCACTATCTTGTAGATAGATCGTGATCTGGTTCATCAACTGAAAACTACCTGCTGTAGGTCAGTCGGTTTTAATGATGACTTGGTTTTTGCTACCATAACAACCGTGGTGCCTTTGTTAGTGTGTGTGCGTGTATGTGTTTCACGCTGAGGGGTTGTTAATATTTGCACAATGGAACCATGTGGAGCTGGTTTAAAGCTAATCTAAAGGGCTTCCTCTGGCACTGGAGGTGCATACTGGGAGCTAAATAGAAATCCTGCTGAGACACACATAGTACACACTCACACCAACACAGACATGTGCACAAAGATGTCATAATCTCAATCGAAGTGAGGTGAGAACAGCTACCATGTAGTTTTTGGAACAGTAGCCAAACAGTAGCCATGTGCTTTTTCTAAACACACAGTATAGTAACCATCTCTATCAGCAGGGTGTGAAGTAGACAGATGTATTAATACAATTTCCATTGTTTCTGCTTTTGTCAAACATAACGAAATTTGAAATAAAACTACAAAACTGACTGACTTTTAAGTCATATAAATGATCCCCCCCCTGAAACAAAACTGCCAACTCCATGATATCATATTTGTCTCTATCTGAGTCCATGCAAATCTGGGACCGATGCCTGCATGCAGCCTAAAAATGTGTGTTGCAAGACTGTCCACAGTGCCAGTGCATCAACTGCACATGTACCAGTACACTAGTACATAAATGAGGTGTTCATCTCACTGTTGCAACAGATTGTGTTCTGTAGTGGGACAATTGTCCTCAGTATAGTAGTACGTGCACCGATAAAAATAACCTGCATGATCTAGTAAAAATTTAACAAACTTTTTGCGTCACATTATTTTGTAGTTCAAACTGGTCCAAGCCCGGTAGAAATTGGGGAGTGTTGCTTCAGGAAGGGCATCTAGTGTAAAAACTGTGCCAAGTCAACATGCAGAACATGGTGACCCTTAACTCACGGGATAAGCCAAAAACAAAAAACTACTTAATTCAAGCATGTCCCATGTTATTTTGTGTGCTGTGCTCAACTTTAAGAGTTTCAAATAGTAATTTTTAATTGAAAGTTACCAAATGTTTAAAAGTTTCTTTATTTAATTAATTTGGAGTGGGACTTTTGGAGTGAGATTTTCGGATTAGCAGGGCATTTCTTATTTATCATAGTTAAAATATCAAAAATGTAAATGTGCACTTTGAAATTCAACTTCACCCAGCACAAAACGAAAAGTGAAGTATATACTTTTTATTATGTGCATACACTTCTCGATGGTCACAGTACCTTCACATTTCACTTGGTCCTGAATTCACACCAGATGAAATAAAGTATTAAGAAAAAGGAGCAGCATGACATGACATCGAGAGAACCCGAGAGAATGCAGTTAAAAATGAACGACCTTTCTGGTCATCAGAAACTGGAAGAACCATCTCCAATGAGAGCCACAATGTGTCTTTCACCTTCTGATTCACCAAACACACCTGAGCCTGGTAACGAGCACTTGGCATTGGAAAAGTAGTTGGAAAACTATCCTCTCCTACTCACTGGGGAGGCAGTTTTTATTTCAAAAGACTGAAATCAGCAAGATGATTGCTTATTGAGTGCGTGCACCTAAGAAGATCGTCAGAGATTCATTAAAAACACTTTGTGTTCTTAACAAATGCAGAATAACTTCTAACTTAGGTTTATTTAAGTAAACCTCCAAAACTAGATTATTTTTTGTTAACAACACAGGTTAAATTATGCTGCATTTACATCACCCCAGATTAATAATTACAATAATTGACTTTGAATTCAGGGGTACGATGGCTTGTCACTGGGGCTCCCTCTAGGAGGCCACATTTGTACCTTTGATATTCTGTAGCTATTTGTACCCTTGTAACTGCTATACTTATTATTCAGCACCTGGCCATTCGAAGGCATATGTTTTTGCTTTTCATTAAACAACCTTTACTAAAGAAATGTTAAATGTATCATTTTGTGTTGCGTGAGTTATTTTTAACTTATTAAAACAACTTTCAAGCTCAAGGTTTATCTTGAGAGAGGCTCCATTTATTCATTCTGATAGCAACAAAAATTATATCTGAGTGAAAGTAAAGTTATATCGATTCTTTCAGTTTTTTGGTTTTTTTTTTTTTGCTGTGTTTGTACAACAGCTTGTCCAACTCTCAGTAGACTGTAGGTGAAGTTAATTCGTAAACCAGTATCTTGTAATACAACTGAAAATAAAAAGCTTATTAGAAGTAGCCTTGGAAAGCTTGTAAGTGTGGCTGTGTGTGAAAAATGCTCATAATTTTGTCAGCATAAAAAGAATCATGCACATAGCTAGAACATACACTATATGTACTGATTAATAAGCTGATTATAATATATTATGCTATTATAGTAAATGCAGTTGTCCACGGACCACAAGGTGAGTGGTTCGATCCCCAGCCCTGGCTAAGTCTCAAAGCGTCTCTGGGCAAGACACTGAACCTCCAAGAGCTCTTTTCTCTCTCTTGGATGTTTTAAACTAAGTGATCATAGGATCACAGCTGACTACACATGCCATCCTTTATTAAGTAGCAAGTTTTAATGCCCCATTACCTGCAGAAACCTTTTAGTAAATACATATATGATATATTGAAATAACAGTGTTATGGCCAAGGTCATTATTAGTATTGTTGTTGTTTGGGATTGTTTTTGTTATCTCTTGCTCCTCCTCCTTGTGTGTTTTGTGTGTGTGTGTGTGTGTGTGTGTGTAGTGGTGTGTGTGAGGGATGGGCCACAGGTGGTGTAAATAGATTGGGCCGTTTGAATTAATTGCTGCCACCTAATCAGACAGGGCGATGCAACTGTTCACCTCTGCTACTCTAAACCAAACCAGCACTCTGTGGTTGACTCTGTGAGAAAGATTGTGATTTGTGTGTTTGCGTTGATATATCTCTTAAATATGTGAAAAAGTTTGTATAATAATGAGCATCAGGCAGCCACAGTGCGAGTGAAAGGCCCTTTTATATTACAAACGGCTGTTCTGGTTTAGGAGTTTAGGTTATGCATTATGTCTTTTATTTTGTTTATATTGTTTGGTTATGCAAAGTAGGCTCTTTGATTGTTGGTTTGGGCACTGCTCACCTCTGAAGCAAATAAATTGCTACCACTTGGTTCTTGAACACTGGTTTTTGCTTGGGAAGAGTGGGGGAGCGCATCGGGTTATGTCTAGGGGCATAGCAGTGGGATTGAAATGATACTTTAATTTGTACATTGTGTTTGCCTCCACTGCAGCATAATGTCACAGAAATAACTGTGTTAAAGAATGTTGTAATAATTTGAAGATGTTAACAGGCCAGATCCAGCCTGCAAGCCAAGATTTGCCCTGGTCTGTTTTAAAATGTACCTGTAAAATTGTGTAAAAATGTAAAACCCTCCCAGTGTTTTTCCAAATTAAATGTCTCCTTATGTTTTACATCAACAATGGACTAATGTCAATGGAATTATTACATTAGACACATAATCATAATGCAAATGCACCCCAGCAATGGCTGCCTCTCAGTATAAGGTTTATGAGTGTAAGTTGCCCAGCAGCCTTAAAAAACGAATGGATTTGTTTTGGTGTGTAGAGCTGTAAGGCTGGACATCTTTTCTGCAAAGGAATATTTATCTTATTTTAGAGCTAAAAATGTTTCATATGACACGATTATCAAAAGCAAACTGTGCCATGCTTCTTTTGGGGGTCTTTCGTACCATTTAGTCCTCTTGGCTTTGTCCTACAATTTCTAGCCCAAATATCATGTTCTTGCTAAGGGACATTTAACCAAATTTGATGTTAAAAAACACCTAACTTGGGTTTTTTGTTGAATAAAGATGTATGTTGTGCAATCAAGAAATAATTTAAAGGAAAATGTGGTCACAACAGGTATTTCCATGACAAGTATTTGTACATTTTGTTCACAAGTGTAAAACATAATGATTTTCATAATAATTTTCATAATAAAACAAAACTAGACCCTCCATGTGTTTAGCTACAATAATTCATAGCAACTAGCAAGTTAGCCCCTAATTACATGTATTAATTTTGCCTTAACCAAAAGCTATAAGTGTGTTAAAATATTTATAACATTTAAATCTGTAATTACTGTAAGTAGAAAAAACTGACACCAATAATAAATTCATATGACCAGATGTAATTACATTGCCTGTTTAGTCCCACCAGCATGTAAAACAATTGGAACCTGGCTGCTTAACTTTATAAACCTCTCTCACCATTTAACTTGCCAGCTTCACCAGGCAACAACAAGCTCCTACGTGCAACCAAATCCAAACCAAACAGCATATATGCAAACTGCTTCTATAATCATACTGTATCAATTTAAAGTGTTAAAAAACATGTGAAGGTGAAAAATGCCAGGCTGGTCCTTTAATAGCCAATTAAGCTTGTTACTTTAACTTTATCATAGCAACAGGATAAATCTAGCAGAGAAAATCTTTGTCTAAGCTGACATACACAACTCCAAACCTTATTGTTTTGTCTCCTGAACATCTTAACTGCAAGTTAAAAGTCTCCTCTGCTATTGCGGAAGGGCCGAGCATTACTCGTTCACACTGCCCACTCAGATTAAAAATAGGATCTGAGATGTTGGGTTCCTCTTCAGTCTTACTCCACAACCAGCTCACTATTAAAGACAGCAGAGTCACAGTATGGAGAGCTGGGTGATGCGATAGCTTCCATTAAAGTGCTGGGTTGGGCGGCAGAAGAAAGGTCGCTGACTGTGATGCATTACCCCAACTAAAATTCCATTCAGTATGAGGGGGCAGGGAAATTGATCTGTGAATCTCTCCAAGGAGCCATTGTTACTGGCTCCCTGGCATTAAATGACAAAGAAAATAAGAAGAGATGGGAAGAGGATGGGGAAGAAAGAGAGAGGGCAGGAAGGGGTTGCCCAGACAAGATTGGCGAGGGAGGAGAAATGGAAAGGATAGAGAGAAAAGACCAAAATGAGGGGGGGGGGGCATGTTTGAGTTAGAGGAATGACAAGACACATGAAAGAGACACAAGGATGAAAAGGCACTGCTGTTTTATTTAAATGAAATTGATTAAACCTATTAGACTATAATGAAAATACAGTTTTTGCCAAACCTACTCTCTGTGATGCTGCACTAACTGAGCAGGAGAAGCAGACGACTAAGCCAAGTGCAAATCCATAGAGGAAAAGTGACTTACTATGAATGTTAGGTCAGTTTGCCTCACTAAGGGTCACTAATGTCACCATTATTAATACGACTAAAATATTTGTATATTTCAAAAAGACCCAAAAAATGTTGTGAGCCAAAGTAGTGAAGAAATTAGCACAGCAACTCAGGTACGTGTCAGTGTAAACATGCATCAACACTCTCTTCTAAAGTCAATTTTTGATGGAAATCACAAATCACCAACATTCCTATTGGCAGTTCTTAGGCAATTCATTCACATTTCTCTGTTCATGCCAAGTGAAGGCATCAAAATTTAAGTTAACTGTTTTCAGTTTAGTTTGACGAGAGCAAAGCTTCAAAACTTCATCTTAGTACACGACAAGACGTTGATTTTTTTTTTTTTTTTTTGTCAATTGCAGTAAAGCATCTTTGGTCTGGTATGTGCAATTTTACATCAGGATGAAACAGCCATCCGTCCACTATCTGTAATCCCTGTGTTGGAGGTGGGGTATCTTAGGTCCTACACAACAATTCACACATACGAACAATTTAGAGGTAACCTACCATGCATGTCTTTGGGATGTCTGTGGGAAGAAACCTTAGTACCTGGACGAAACCCACACAAGCACACGGAGAAAAAAACTCCACACAGGAAGATTGCAGCAGTAAGGGGATTTGAACCACAGACCTTCTTCAGTAGCTGCGATGTCAGTACCTGACATGGCATAATCTGAACTGACAGTTCCTCCAAATATTTTTCAGAATGAAGTAGAGAGATATTTTGATATAGGGAAGTCAAAGGAACGTTTAATAGCATTCATTTATATAGTATATGTGCTACTCAAACTAGAACCAAGTTAAAATCAGTGAATGTCTCCTTTAACCTTCACCAATGTAATAAGACTGCAGACATTTGTACTGTTAAAAGGGGAACTACACCCCCTAATACTGCAGAAAGCATCTCTTTAAACTCTCTCAACATTAAGTTAGATGCTTTTCTAAGAACAGAGCAGATAAAAGCTGTTTTAATATGAATTCTGTTATGAAAATCAGTCTCACATGACAACAGAATTTCATCAGTTTAGTGTCTGTAGTTGTCAATAAAATAATATGTGATAATAGGGAATAGGGTGTTGTATCATCTATAGCAGGCCATTTGGGCCTGAGGTTGTACAGAAGTGGTAAATAAGTGGTCTGCACTTATATATTGCTGTTTTACCTGTTGGCACTCAAAGCGCTTTCCACTGCTTCTTATTCACCCATTCACACTCACACATACACACACACTCACACACCGATGGGGGCCAATGCTCACCAGTAGAAACTAAGTTGGGGTTCAGTGTGTTGCTAAAGGACACTTCGACATGTGACAGGAGGAGCTGGGTATCAAACCAACAACTGCTGGACACAGTCACCTAAATCTGGGGAAAACTCTTTTGTCATGCCAGTAAAATAAACACAGACAAGTTAACCAAAAGCTAAATTACAATTATTCTATTTCCTATTTCTATTTCCCGAAATATTGGAAATGTTGCATTAACTTAACTGCCATTGTGTAACACAGAGGACACTGGTAAAATGTGACCTTAACAAGTACATTTTTATTATCTTTAACAATATTCTAAAAAGATGCCATTTAATTCAATTTTTCAATTCAATTCAACTTTATTTATATAGCGCCAATTTACAACAAAGTCATCTCAAGGCACTTTACAGAATAAAGTCCAGACTACACAAGTATGTAGAAGCAACCCAACAAATCCCCCTTGAGCAAGCCCTAGGCAACAGTGGAGAGGAAAAACTCCCTTTAATGGGAGAAACCTCCAGCAGAACCAGGCTCAGGGTGGGCGGCCATCTGCCTTGACCGGTTGGGGTGAGTGGAAAGTGGAGAAAGAAAAGAAAAGAGCAACGAAAAGCAACAACGAAAAGCAACAACAAAACAACAAAAAAGCAACAACAAAACAACAAAAAGCAACAACAAAAAGCAATAACAAAACAACAAGAAAAGCAACAACAAAACAACAAAAAAGCAACAACAAAGCATCGTGCAGGTTGTAGGATATAGAATTAATGGTATACAGTAGTGACAAGTAAATGTATAGAGAAAAGCTAGTTCAGGTTGAGTGAGCAGTTTAACTATAAGCTTTATCAAAAAGGAAGGTTTTAAGCCTAGTCTTAAAAGTAGAGAGGGTGTCTGCTCCCCGAATTTGGATTGGAAGCTGGTTCCACAGGAGAGGAGCTTGATAGCTAAAGGCTCTGCCTCCCATTCTACTTTTGCAAACTCTGGGAACCACAAGTAGGCCTGTATTTTGGGATCGAAGTGGTCTAATCGGGCGATACAGAACTATGAGATCTTTTAAATATGATGGAGCTTGACCATTAAGAGCTTTGTATGTAAGGAGGAGGGTTTTGAACTCTATTCTAGATTTTATGGGAAGCCAATGAAGAGAAGCTAGTGAAGGTGAAATATGATCTCTCTTTCCTAATCCAGTCAGCACTCTTGCTGCAGCATTTTGGATTAATTGAAGGCTTTTTAGAAAGTTATTAGGACACCCCAGAAGTAGGGAATTACAGTAGTCCAACCTAGAAGTAACAAATGCATGGACCAGTTTTTCGGCATCACTTTGAGACAGGATGCTTCTAATTTTAGCAATGTTCCGTAGGTGGAAGAAGGCTGTTCTAGAGATTTGTCTTATATGTGACGTAAATGCCAAATCCTGGTCAAAAATAACTCCAAGGTTCCTCACCGCAGTACTGGAGGCCAAAGTTATGTCATCTAAAGTAACTATATTGTTAGACAGCATATTTCTCATGTTTTTAGGCCCAAAGAGGATGATTTCAGTTTTGTCTGAATTTAGAAGTAGGAAATTGTAGGACATCCAGGTCTTTATGTCTTTTAGACATGCTTCAAGTTTGACTAATTGGTTAGTATCTTCTGGTTTCACAGATAAATAGAGCTGGGTATCATCTGCATAGCAGTGGAAGTTTATGGAATGTTTCCTAATAATTTTGCCTAAAGGTGACATGTACAGATTAAAAAGTATTGGTCCTAACACAGAGCCCTGTGGAACTCCATAGCTAACTTTGGTGCATAAAGAAGAGTCATCATTAACATGAACAAGTTGGAATCTGTCTGACAGATAAGATTTAAACCAATGTAATGTGGTTCCTTTAATCCCAAATCTATGTTCTAGTCTCTGTAATAAAATGTTGTGGTCAATGGTGTCAAATGCGGCACTAAGGTCTAGTAAGACGAGTACGGACACAAGTCCATTATCTGAAGCGAGGAGAAGATCATTGGAGACTTTTACTAGTGCTGTTTCTGTACTGTGATGAACTCTAAATCCTGACTGAAAGTCTTCATACAAATTATTCCTGTAAAGGTGATCACATAATTTTTTTGCAACTACTTTTTCCAGGATTTTAGAAATAAACGGGAGATTTGATATTGGTCTATAGTTGGCTAAATCACCTGGATCAAGACAGGGTTTTTTAAGTAATGGTTTGATTACAGCAACTTTATAAGCCTTTGGTACATAGCCAGTTTCTAAAGATAAGTTAATCAAATCTAATATGAATGTGTCTATTAAAGGTAGAACATCTTTAAGCAATTTGGTTGGAACAGGGTCTAAAAGACATGTTGTTAGTTTTGAGGAGGCGATAGTTGAACTTAGCTCAGTGAGATCTATGGGTGAAAAACAGTCTAAGATGGATTGGGGCCTTATTGAGGATTCTAGAGCTGTTGTACATGAAGATCTATCTGTAATATTTGTAGGGAGGATCTGGTGAACCTTTTCCCTAATGGCTGCAATTTTATCAGTAAAGAAAGTCATAAAGTCATTGCTGCTCAAAGTTAAGGGTATACTAGGCTCAACAGAACTATGGCTCTTAGTCAGCCTGGCTACAGTGCTGAACAGAAACCGGGGGTTGTTCTTGTTTTCCTCTATTAGTGCGGAATAATATGCTGTTCTGGCATCACGGAGAGCTTTTTTGTACACTTTTAAACTGTTTTTCCAGGCTAACCGGGATTCTTCTAAATTAGTGGAACGCCACTTCCTCTCTAATTTTCGTGACGCCTGCTTTAAGCTGTGCATTTGTGAATTGTACCATGGAGGTCGCCTCCTCTGATTCACTGCCTTCTTTTTCAGAGGGGCAACTGTATCTAGTATCATACGCAATGAGGCTGCAGAATCGTCAACTAAGTAATCAATTTGTACAGGAGTAAGATGGCTACTCACCATAGCATTGACACATGGTGGTGAAAAAGATGAAGAAATAATTTCTTTAAATGTATTCACAGCATTTTCAGATAAACATCTGCTGTAGTGGAATTTTTTCCTAACTGCTGTATAGTCCGTTATTGTAAATTCAAATGTTATTAGAAAATGGTCAGACAAAAGAGAGTTATGAGGAAATACTATTAAATTATCAGTTTCAATGCCATATGTAAGTACAAGGTCTAATGTGTGACTAAAACAGTGAGTGGGTTTATTTACATTTTGGGAAAAACCAATTGAATCTAGTAATGAATTAAACGCAGTGCTCAGGCAGTTACTGTCAGCATCTACATGAATGTTAAAGTCACCCACTATAATGACTTTATCTGTACTAAGCACTAAATCAGATAGAAAATCAGAAAATTCAATCAAAAACTCTGAATAAGGGACTGGAGGACGGTACACGATAACAAATAATAGTGGTTTTTGAGTTTTCCAGTTTGCGTGTGAAAGGCTAAGAGTAAGACTCTCAAATGAGTTATAACTATGTTTAGGTCTAGGAATTATTGATAAGCTAGAGTGAAATATTGCTGCTACTCCTCCACCTCGGCCTGTGCATCTAGGAACATGATAATTAATATGACTTGGGGGGGTTGACTCATTTAAACTGACATATTCTTCCTGCTGCAACCAGGTTTCAGTGAGACAAAGTAAATCAATTTGATGATCATTTATTAAGTCATTTACTAACAGAGATTTAGAAGAGAGAGATCTAATATTTAATAATCCACATTTAATAGTTTTGGGTTTTGGTTCAGTATGAGCATTAGTCTTAACTTGTATTAGATTTTTATGATTAACTCCCCTTGTGTTCATTTTTGGTTTAAAAAGTTTAATTGGTCGTGGAGCAGACATAGTCTCTATAGGGCAAATAGCAGTGTGGTTAAGATCATAACATTCAGCAAAATAATAATATTCCCTGTGTGAAAAATTAGAGTCCATAACAGCTGCATTTTGTCTGTTGGTAACGTCAGATTCTATAAATATCTCGGACTGTTTATACCTGTGGATGTTGTCGGGTGTTGGAGCGGAGGATGCAGGAGAGGTGAGCACATCAGAGCCACAGGTGTTTTCAATGGTCAGTCAGTCTCCGGAGACTGAGATGCTGTGGACATGCTGTAATGTAAAATGTAATGTAAAAAGCCTGACCTGCTGTAATAGACACAACCCCACATAAAGCACAAAATATATCATTACTGGGCCTCACCAGGGTTTACAAGCACTGTTATTGAGGTTAGCAGCTGACCAGCCCATTATCAGCAACCGAGCTGTGAGGAATTCCCACTGAAGAAAGCCACCGATCTGAGTAATGGTGATTCCACATAGAAAGAAGATTCATTAAAAACAGATACACTAAATTATAAAATATTTAAGAAATGATAAAATTAGATGATTTTATTTTTACTACTGTTCTTATCCTGACTTATAAGTAAAGCACTGAATTGGTGAAACTTCTATTTGTGCTGCAGAAGAGAAGCAGGCAAACCGATGGGAATGGAAAGTTTAAATTGGCCACTTACTCGAATTGCTTGATAAGAATGCGTCACCCTGCCAAAACATATTTAACATGTTTCGTCTGAAATCTATAAAAGTCTTATCAAGCTTTGGTGTTGTGAAAGTTTATTTTTGTCAGGTTGTGTAACTTTGCGAAGCAGCATGTTGTTCACTCATGAGAGACACCAACATCCTCTCAGATGTTTGTACTGATTTAAAGGTACAGTGTCATCAAAGCACTGGTAGCACTGTGAAATGTTTTGATGAACAAGAATCTGCATTTGCTGCGTTTGTCTTTGCTCAATGTTACATCGGGTTTCCTTTACCTACAGTACTACAAAAGAAGCATGAAGTCAGTTGAAGAGGAGAAGTCAAGGTGATGCTGTGCTCTGACTCATCTAATGTGGCAGCTGAGTTTGCACACTGCCATCACCATTTGAGTGGCAGATTTAAGAAGCCAATTGCTTTGCTCATTTGTGCTGCTGCTTAGGCAGCTTACAGCTGATCACCATCACTCTTAGCATTCACCTGTCACCTGTGGCAGAATCCACTCATTTCAATCGATCAATTCAATTGAAATAAGGTTAGCAAGGGTAGAAAGGCTATAAATAGATCAATAAATATTTGGACAGCGGCTGTTGTCTAAAACTAAATCTACTGCTCAGGTAAAAGACCTTCCTCAGGCTCCCAATGATGTTCTCTCTCTCTCTCTCGCTCTCTCTATATAAATATATATCAAATGATGCATAACACAGCCTGAGTCCACGGTGATGAATATCAGCCAGGACCGTAGCCAAGCAGGGGTCAAAACCAGTTCAACAAAGGAGCAGACTGAGGCTTACAGCCTGCAGCTTATAGGGTAAGTGCAGAAAACTTACGGTGCACCTGCACAGGACCTATGGATACATATTTGTTGTTACTTGATAACAAAAGGAGAATAATAGTGTAACTAGATTTTTGTTTTGCTCTTTCAGCTAATCCTGTAAGTTCAGCGTCGCCACAGCACCGGATGCCCTTTCTGATGCAATTCTCCCCGATTTCTACCGGCTTTGGGACCAGCACTGCACAGCGGGGGATGGGGATGAGCCTTAAGGGATTCAGGGACACTTTACTATGTGGTCGGGAAGAAGGGGGTGCGAGCCTCTGACCCTAAGGTCACTGGGTGGCCTCTCTACCAACTGTTTTTGAAAAAATAAATAGCAACCCTAATTTTATTTTTATTGCCTCAAAACATTGAAAGCCAACTTAAATCAGGTGAGCTTTGTGTTTGTGTGTGTGTGTGTGTGTGTGTGTGTGTGTGTGTGTTTCACACCAAAAGCAATTATAAACCTATCATCTAATATTTAATGAGTACTAATAAGTACACAGTATGTCGCACTGCGTCACTGTGTAGTAGAAATCCAAGCAAGTGAGAAATGTGACTGTGTGGTAAGTTAGGCTGATAAGACCCAGAAACATTTTAAAAAGACTGACTCCCGCAAAAGGTTGACAAATTCTGGTCAAGGTTAAACGTCGACCATCCCGTCAGCACAGTCTGATCTTTGTCTGCAACCAGGTGCCTCTCAAGACTCTGGAGGATCTCTCTGAAAGTAGGATTACGACAACCAAATGTGTTTCTGATCAATGCAGGTAGTGGAACACTTGATACTGACACCCAGTCATCACTCGTCTCTCCTTCCCATCCCTCTATCTCTGTCACACACAACCACACATACGGAAGAACAGCACAGTGCTGTGTACAGTCTCTTTCCTGAGATCTGCCAAGGCTTTGTTGTCACCCAGCTATTTCTCTGTGTATGTACACCCAGTAGAAGTCGGAATGTACTTGTTATTTCCGTCTTCCCAGAGACATCACCTTACTCTCAGCCTGCCCATCATTGTAGCATGTACACCAGTGCGCCAGGAGATGTACGCATTCTTGCACTGTATGAATCAGTCCAAAGATGCACAAACTCGGAAGAAAACAGGGACTGTTATTGTCAGGAACAAAACCCAGACGATAGCTGACTAAGCGCAAAGATAGATGAAGTAATATTGCAGTGCGTCTCTGCTCCGGTTGAAACAGCAGCAAACAACCTCTTTAAGAAGAATAAACTGGCAACAACACACAAACGTGAACGTCTCAGCGATACAAAATGTAACTAATAAATCCTGGCGCACACCCAAGACAAGCTTTTTTTAATAATATCTCCACTCATTGTAACTCCTATTGGCATCCTGTGTCTGAGTGTGTGTGGGAGCATGTGTAATCACACAGTCTGTTCCAATTGCTAAATATACTTTAAATAGTAATAGTATTAGAAATCATCTCATAACAACAACTTGGATCCGCATAAACTTGTGTTTTTAAAGTAATTATAAGCAACCTTTACACTTTCCAGACCATATGACATATGAATACAACATTATTTTAGTTTTTCCAGGGGCCCCAACCATTAAGCATGCGAGGATGCATTTTGCATCCAAAATCCACAGATATCCTTATTTTACACCAACTGCACAACAGAACTGGTGCTTACATTGCAGAATAGTATGATAAATGAAACAGATGTGCATTTTGCTCGCTGAGGCTTGTTTGAGCCGGCTGCATAAACACTGGACCAATCAGACTGATGTGGGCAGGATTGCTGAGGATGAGTTATAATTTTGGTAGTGGCAGGTGCAAATGCAGCGGCTTCTTTTGCAGTATGACTTTTTTTTGAGCTGTAAAAGTGTTCTATGTTCAATAATAATTGTATTGTTATTATCAATTTCTGAATAATTAATTAATTTAAAAAACCAACAAAAAAAATGTACGATGAGTTAAGCATTTCACAGTTTCATAGTGTTTTCTATCAGAGTAAAATGGTGCTTGGCTAATAGGAACCAGCCTTTGGATGGTAAAGTGTCAGTGATGTGTAACAGGAAACCTTGAAATCTTGAATCGGCCATTAAGGATCAAATCAAATCTTGGCAACTGCTGTCACCACTTCCAGCCTCTAAATACTCACTGTTACAAGCTATTTGTGTTCAGATCATCATGTGGCTTTTTTCAGTTTGCCTCATTATGCAAAAAATGCTGTCATTTTACACACCACCATCCTGTGTTGTTTGGCTACACTCTCCCCTACCAATGCTTTACAGTCACTGATCTCTTTCAGATTACAACGTCTACACAAGATGTCGTCCACCTGAGTGTTTCTACCTCCGCTCATATATGTCACCCTATGTTCCTGCCTCTTCTGGAAGAAAGTGTTCACTACAGCCATTTCCATTCTCTTTGTAAAGTCTACCACCATCTGTCCTTCTGCGTTCCTGTCCTGAACACCAAACCTGCCCATCACAGTCTCATCACCTCTGTTTCCTTCACCTACATGTCCATTGAAATCTGCACCAATCACCACTCTCTCACCTCTGTGGATGCTCTGCATCACTTCATCTAAGTCACCCCAGAATTTCTCCTTCTTTTCTAACTCACATCCTACCTGTGGTTCATAACCACTCACAACATTGAACATCACCCCTTCAATTTCCAGCTTCAGACTCATCAACCTGTCTGATACTCTTTTCACCTCTAGAACATTCCTCACCAACTCCTCTTTCAGGATAACTCCTGCTCCATTTCTCTTCCTATCTGACCCATGGTAGAACAACTTGAACCCTGCTCCTAAGCTTCTAGCCTTGCTACCTTTCCACCTGGTCTCCTGGACACACAGTATGTCCACCTTCCTTCTCTGCATCATGTCGATCAACTCTCTATCTTTTCCTGTCATAGTCCCAACATTCAAAGTCCCTACTGTCAGTCCTACATTCTTAGTTTTCCTCTTCTCTCTCTGCCTACAAACACACCTTCCTCCTCTTCTTCTTCGTCTTCGACCAACACCAGTCCAATTTCCACCGGTACCCTGTAGGTCAACAGCATTTTTAATTTGGCATGTGTTTTACGTCGGATGCCCTTCCTGACACAACCCTCTTTATTTATGCAGACTTGGGACTGGCACAAGAAGACACTGGCTTGTGCTCCCCCTTGTCACATTACACAAACATGCTGTATCTCCTAAGTAATTGAAGCAGACTGCAGTTAGGTTGATGTAAGCTGTAGGACAGAACTTCAACTACACTGTGATATTTGAACTTTCAACGTACTCTGGATTTTAAATGTACCAATGTTTTAGTCAATATATAATAATTATGGAGGTTGTGTGCAGGATGTGGCAACACTAGCTGTGAAACTGACAGAATGTCCTCCATCACGCTCTTCTGGAAAACTGGAGAGACTACACGCGACTACTGAGGATGAAACGAAGAATTGCGTCTTTGTTTTTCCTTTCCTTTCAGCGCTACAGGGTATTTTGCTACTGAGTTGTCGGGGAATCACGGATGTCCAGTAACTACATATTCATGTGAGCATCATAGCAAACTCATGGATCCTCCATTAGATCATCAGTTGTGCGTGAAATAATTGCAGTATCAAACAACCTCGACAGCAGCTTTGACTCACCACAAAAACAGGGTAATTATCCTGTCATTGCCATATTCTCTTCTATGTTCTCAACATTAACGTCTAGGGGTGTTGCCATGGTTTCTGTTCATGCTGTGGATAAGCAGAAGTTTACAAAGAATGCATTTCCCTCAGCAATGATTAGACCCCAGTCTGCCCCCAGTGGAAAAAACTTTTAATCCTCCAGACAAACAATAAGTACACAAGGAAGAACTGTATGTGAACTATAACGCTAAACCTAAGGCTTCTGAAAGTGAGTTTGAACTGTGTTTGGAGTACACAATTTAAAAAAAGAATGATGCAACTGTGAAGTGTTGACTCCACTTTATTAATCCCACGTGAAAAGTCTATTGTATTACTACAGAATGGACAGTTACCAAGTCTTACTGGGACCAATAATTGGGTCTGAGCCATCACACATATGTGTTCCTGTGTCTTTCTCTAATGTGTCTGTTACACCACTAGACTGACCAATGCCCTCATTGGTATATATCTTTTCTTGGAATTTTATTCATATGCTCTCAGTCCTTCTTCCTTCTGCCTTATCTCAGTAGCTGCCACCATAAAATCGATTTACTGTTATTGCCACATCAATCCACCGTGCCCATAGGCTGGTAGTCCAAACATAACCTTACTCTCAGTCCTGATAACGCAAAAGATAAAGCCTCATTTCTGGGGTATTGAATTAAACTGCTTATGTCTCCTTGCCTAATGACCACTTATGGCACATTCATAAATTGAGTATTGTCGTTGTATCAGATTAAACCTGTTCAGCGTGTATTCCACCTCTCATATAATGACAGTTGGGGTGTTTGCCGGCAACCCCCACAATCCTTAACAGGAAAAGCAGTAAAAGCTAATGGATATTTGGATGTATTGGAAGAATAACAATCACATACAAAGTCGTTTAGTTTCTGTAGGCTCACAACTACTCATCCTGATCTGCTGTTGATGGTCTGCTGATTGCTAGTGCTGACAACTGCAACATGGTGTGTCTCTGCCGGCTCTTTACTACTAGATATTATCCAGGATTTGTAGGGTTCACAAGGCAGAACCCTTACTGTGTCGCCTCGTTTCAGTGCACCCTAAAATTCTTTCCCGACCTCTGTTTTGGAAGTGTTGCTTTTGCATGAGTTATTATCCAATTCAGACATCTGAGCTGGGATTGAGGGAAGACCGGGACTTGGTGTGTTGCACCAGTAGTATAGATACAGATACAGTTCACATCACTGATATTTCAAATATAAAGATGCACATGGCAGAGATGGTTAGGTAAAGTGGAAAAAAATAATTTTAAACACAATCTCTGTTAAACATGTCCTGTTGTGTAGTGTCAGATAACACAGTTCAGACAGATTACACACTACAATAAGTATTGCTGTAAGAATGATCCTAAAATCTGGGTTTGAAGTGAAGTGAAATTTTAAAGACCTATTTATAATAAACTAGAATTGGTGCGAGAGAAAGTTAATAAACAAAACAAAGACAAAAACCATTACGTACTACCAAGGATAAGAACTAACAGGAGCAGATGAACTTTTATTTAAAGAACAATTCAATGCTGGAGTTGAATTCAGTAATAGGTTGACAATATACTTACAGGTATAGTCTGTGCATGGGAGTGGAGAGACTATATAGCTGTAGGAGCCTAAATGCAGTTTATGTTTGGTTGATTACAGCAATTTAAGTTAATAGATAAAGTCTTAAAATAAGTGAAAGAAATATTTGCCATATTCAGCAAGTTTGTTTAATTTTTCTGATGGGAATTGTGTTTGGTTGATTTCAAAATGCTTTATATCTGAAAGAAACTATGATTGTTATTTTTGAGTAAATAAGTACTTTTATTCTGATAGAATAGAGGGAGGGGAAGTCAGGTGACAGGTTACGAAAACAGGGTTTTTGGGGAAATTAGAGGACAGTGGAGCCATACAGTTTTTTGACCTCTCTCTCTCTCTCTCTCTCTCTCTCTCTCTTTCTTTACGTCTCTCTCTTTTTTTGTTTTTGAGTGTTTCGTGCCAATGATGTTCTGTTGAAATTTCTGCATGTTGAAGACTGTTATTTACACATTATACGTGTGTCTAAGTAAACATGTCAATTTCATCGAGTGGTCCTGTGGATTTGTGGATGTGGACTGAGTGACACGAGAGCGTCAAGCTAAGGCTTCAATTTGGAAACTTACAATAGCGTTGAAAGGTTTTGGATAAGGGAAACTAAAATAGGTGAGTAATGGATGTTTGATGTGTGTGCGCTTATACCTATATACACTCACCGGCCAGTCGAGGTTCACCCGTTCGATCTAACGCAGTCCAATAGAACAGGTTAACATTACTCAGTTTTTAAGTCGAAACTGTCATTAAGGTAATAATTTTGTTATTGAGGTCATAGCTGGTAATGAAGTCGTAACGCAGTGCATTACATTCGATGGTGATTCTAATATTGTGGCCTCCGCATTAATTTTAAATATGATCAAAACTTTAAAACCACCTCTTCTTATAATGCACTCCAGTATGACTCCACTATCCACTTTAACCTTAAGAACCTTAAAAATAGTAGAATTATTATCTTTTGACAGTTTCAACTTAAAAACTGTGAAATGATATCACTGTAAGAGTATTCATGGTAGAGCTGCTGTATTAGATTGCATTAAATTGAACAGGTGTACCTAATAAAGTGGCTGGTGAGTGTATATGTCTATATTATGAATATTACTTGTTATTTTGCTGTAAAATGTTTTATGATTTTAATTAGAATGTTGGGAGATTAGAAATAAACAAATCAACAATTCTATTCTTCGACTGTGGCACAGGAAGATAGAGCGGTTGTCCACCAATCTCACAGTTGTTGGTTCAATTCCCGGCTCCTCCAGTCACATGTCGAAGTGTCCTCGAGCAAGACACTGAACCCCAACTTAGTTGCTCCCGGTGAGTGTTGGCCAGCTGCATAGCAGCTCCCCCATCGGTGTGTGAGTGAGATTGTGAATGGGTAAATAAGAAGCAGTGTAAAGCGCTTTGAGTGCCAATAGGTAGAAAAGCGCTGTATAAGTGCAGAACATTTACCATTTACAACATGACCAACTGTGACATGTGCAGTCGGCCACTTCAGTATCGTACTTACATAACATTAGCTGGATTCTCTATTAAGCTTCATCATTTTCATCAAAAGATTCTCAGTATTGTCTAGTGGCTCATAGTGTGACCTTATTTAGCACTTTGTCTGACCTGATTATCACAAATTCCACTTGGTCAAAGCCTCTTTGTTTCTCGTTTACCTCTTTGCATGAGCGCTGCTGCTATAGGTTGTCTCAGAAGATGATCTGCCTCCACTGAAGTTAAAATGGTACCTTAAGGCAGCAACATGATTTGATACAGTATTACAGTAATTTTGTTAAACTACTTCCCAGCTCAGATTGTACAGTACTTCCATTATCAAATGTACCCTGTGCAGTGTTCAAACACTAGTGGTATCATTAGCCACAATGTGCAAAGAAGGAGACTGATAGCTAGCAAGCGAGGATGGATGCAAACAGGAGGAAAACAAATTTAATGCATTTGTTAGGTCTCAATGATACTGCACAAACAACGCTTTTTATTAAGAAAAAAAAGAATTGTAAACATAGCTTAGTGTTACCTAAGTATTCACAAAGTACATTTAACATGACTCATATGCCCTGCTGACATTGTCCACAATGCTTTCATATATACATTTGCTGTGAAACAATTTTATTTCAGTGTAGAACATATTGTACTACTCCTGTTTCAAATGACAGCATTGCTGACTGGCACATTTTCATCTGCACTTAGTATCGTGGAGCATATCAATCAGTTCCTCCTCTAGGGGTGTCGAAGCAGAGTTTTAGCTTTTTAGTCCTGTTTTGATTCATTTACTGCAACTCCAGACTTATAGTGCACAGTTCATAGTTTGTACATAACTTGACATAAGATAATCTGTGTATGGGCAGAATATTTTAGTAAAATGTCAGACTACATGTTGGAGAGGCAGTAAATGCAACTGGTGCATTAGCACAGTGTTAGGTGCAGCTGTATGTGACATTTGTATAAATGTCATGACATTTGACATAAGAAGGCATCATCACATCGCCACACATGTTTTGGAGAGTAGGTGTATAGATAAGCATAGAGACTCTAGCCTACAGGCACTTTACTAAACACTCATGCAGGCTAGTAGTGGCTTTATTGTCCTGGTGTGTGGGCCTGCAAAAGGTCAAAGTCAAAATGCTTAAAAAAGGTTTTAACCTTGGTACTGTAACATACATAAAACATAAAAGATCCTGCTTTAACCTTTGTCATAAAGCCATTACTGCTGCTCCTCTGCACAGTAAAACCTGCACTACAGTCGACAGGCATTTCTTTGCTGTAAAAGGGGTCTACAGGAGAGATAAAGATAATCTAAAAAACATTTAATTGTTTTTGATTTGAAAAAAAAAACCCACTGGAACAAAGCTTGGGAGGCCTGGGAAAGCAACATATTTGAATCAAAACATCTGTACTTGTTTTCCAGGTTTACAGTTCAATGGAGCATCTCTTAGTAATATGAACTCTTCGATTTTTTTTTTTTTTTGTGATGGATAATGGAAATATTCATTTGGAGAGTCCTGACTGGGAACATGTTGTAATAGTAAGTTAGGGTTTTTTAATTATCTTATATTTGACAGTAATTATTTTCCTAATTTACTAATAGTTTCCCGATATATTTAATGTTGAACACTTTGGAGTAGCAGTGCTGGGAGGAGACAGAGGGAAACAAAAGCTGTGGGCCAAAAAAGAAGATGCCCTAATGAAGAAGGCAAAAAAAAAAGCAGAAGGAGGAAATTATTCTTGTGATTGTTGAAAGCTTCAATGTTAACATACTTTGCTACATCTAAAGATTCACTTTGGAAGAAGTTCAATTATGACACATTTATTGGTCTTAAGTAAAATAAACTATACTATCTATCTTGTCAGGACTTAAAAAGAACAAAAGGATAAAGAAACAACCTCAACATCTTGGAAAAAAACAAACAAACAAACAAAAAAAAAAACCCCAAAACAAAGTAACACTGTGGAGAAGGATGTTATTATAACTCAATTTGCATTTTTGTACTTCCAGTTCTCTTGTCCCTGCAAGGGTTTGAGAGTGATGAGGACCCAAAATGCCAGACACAAGCTGCTCAGTATATGAATGTAAATGTACAAGTGCAAACAAGTAAATGTATGTTGAGGACTCGCAGGGGGTCCACCAGCTCGTTTGGTGGCTCTCTTGCTCAGTTACGTTTCCGGGAAACAGCTAGCAGAGGCCAGGAGGAGTGTGTGTGACAGAGGCGAGGGCAGATAGTGGTCTAGGTGGACCATACAGAGACAGATGAGCAGGCGGGTGGATAAGAGTAAGTAAGGTGGCACCAGAACAAGATGGGTGCTCCCTGTGTCAACGTCTTCCACGTAATATGGAAGAACAACAGGGGGTGAACACAGAGCAGCCAGTACTAGCAGATGGGGGTAACAAAGATAGGCATAAGCAGAGGAGTATCAGGGAGTGAAGTACTTCCTCAGTCGCAAGCACTGTCCCACTGAATTATTAGGAAACCAAAATATACTGTAATAATTCCAGTTGAGCTCCTTAACAGAGAAGGGGTAGTTCGGGTTGAAAATTCCAATAATTCAGATCACTGAGTCCAAATTCAAACACAGGGTCCAAACTGTTCAGAAATCTAAAGTCACATAGTCAGAAAGCAGGTAGAGACAGGTTTTCAAAAAAGGCCAAAAGCGGAACTCAAAATGCAAAATATCCGTAATAGTCAAGTATTTAGAGGATCAGATAATCAGACGAAAGTCAGGATCGCTACTTCACTTCCTCCTTCGAGACTTTTCATTTGCAGCCACTTCCTGTTCCCGGTCCATTCACATTCACTGTGCTTGGCTAATCAGTTTGCATTCTCACCACGACTTCCCAGCCTTCATTGAATTCATCATTACGCTACGTTTATTGACCTGACTCTGCCGGCCGCTCTGGTTTTGTGTGTAACCGCTAATTATTGACTCTCTCTGTTGCCGACCACACGAATGACTAAGAATTATGAGTACCTGTTATCTCCAATGAGGAATCTAAATTATCACGAGCCCTTGTGGCCATATCATTGTAAGGAAATGATCACGTCATGTCCATGCTTTGATCGTGCCATGAACACATTCCATACCAAGCCATGTGATTATCTGAATACTACTTTATATGGAGCTCGGTTACCTGTATTAGGGTCTTCACCAACTAAATATCCACTGTAAGGATTTTCCTGTGTGCCATTGTTGACCAAGACATTATCACAGAAGGATTCTCATGTAAACCAAGTTTGTCAGGAAAGAGAATTATGGAATCCAGATCTGAGAGACTAGTGCAATAGTGTCACATAAGGGATTTTGGAGTTTTTGACATTGGTTACTAAAAGGGATTCTTTTCACTGTCAGGGATTGGAGATTCACCATGGCGACGATCCACACACTCATTACCAGGCCCACCTTTGTGTTACGGATCCAGACACCTACATCTTCACCAGCAAACACTCTCCCCACCTACCTTTTCTTCAAGTTACTCATCCTTGCTGCATGTAAAGATTTACCTACACTGTCAGGACCATACTCCGCTCTTCCCCATAAGACCTTTGCCTCTTCTCCAGAATCAACTCATCTCCCCACTCAAGTCTTGTTTCATGTTCAGACTCCATATCCTACAAGTCATTGCCAAGATATTTATCTCTGTGTCCTTTTATAGACAGGAGTCAGAGGACTTCCTACATCTCCTTCGCTGCTTTGCCAATTATATGTTATAATATTGATTTAGCGGTTGTGTCAAGCCCTGAAACCAGTCCTTTACAGCAAAAACTGACAGTACCAGGGCCATAGGCAGCAGATGAGCAGGCACATAGGGTCACAAATAATCATGAATGACTGGAGAGGCTCTGTGGCTAAGCCGGCAATCTTGCAAATATTTGTATCAAACGTGGGAGCTAATGATCAGGACTGATGAGGTATAGTACCGCGGCAGAGCTCAATCAGGTAAGTGAGGACAGGCGTGTGTAACTGGCAGTGAGAGATCTGGAGTCAAAAGAAAGGCTTGGTACCGGGATTGTGACATTTAACTTACAGCATTTTTTAAGAGTGTTTATCAAAGTAAAATGGTGCAAACATAGCAGTTTGGCTTGGGGTCAGGCACAAAGACATCAGGGTGATGTCTTTAAAATAAATTTAAAAAAATTCTGAAAATAACATCACATGATCACTGCATCAACTGATGGGTGAAAATTACAGCAAGAGGAGCTGTTTCACAGTCCTCTCCTTTGTTGCCCATCCACTCACCCCGAGGTCGTCCTCACAGTCATTTGTGGGCCTTAATAATAGGTGACAGTCTCATGTTCACTACAGCTACTGTATGTAGCCAGACTCTAGGCACAAATGGCCTATAAAGTTTTATTTATTTTAAAATTTGGTTAGATTTATGTTCAGTAACACATTACATCTTGATCGTAGCCTTCACAAATGTCAGGGCTTCACTTCGAACCCCCAGCAGATGGAGGGAAAGGACTTAATGTCTAAAGCTGTTTCAGAGATAATGGGCACGGACAAACAGCTCCCTGAAGTTACACTCGATAGTAGGGGACTAACAGGTTTTCTCAGCAGTGTGTGTGTGTGTGTGTGTGTGTGTGTGTGTGTGTGTCAGAGTGTGTGGGAGCTCGTGTGAGCTCTGCCAGCCTTGTGGTTAATGCAACAGTCTTGAAGGTCAGCACAGCGTCAAGGAGAGGAACATATCTTTGATAATTAGGCCTCCCACAGAGAGCCTGACTTCGGTGTCCAACTGAGACACTGTACATTTCACACATTTGAATGCCCACACATCTGAGGACTACATCCACTCTTCAAGTCTAATTCGAACTTTAGTCGGAACCCAGGCTGCCACTATCTGTAAGGCATATTTTGTGTGTGTGTGTCTGTGTGTGTGTATATTATATAATAAATACACACACACAGAAAAAAAAAGCTCTGCAGTAAACATGTGAGAAGATTACAGGTGGATTGGGGAAGGCTTACTATGTACCATGCATTGAAATAAATATAATGATTCTGTGGTGTGGGTACCTGAACTGAGCCAAAGGGGAACCAAGGAATCAAGTCCATGCTTTAATGCATGTGTGCACAGAGACAAAGGTCTTCAGATGTGTCTTTTGTGATTTGGCAATATATGAATAAACTGAATTGAAACACTTTTTGGCTGAGCAGGAGAAAGTCAAGAGGAAAACACCATGGCCAATTCAAAGACAGGTAAAGGTGAGACTCCCCTGAGGGACTGTGGCGGCTGCTCTGCGCTCCTCCGTTCAGCGCTGGCTTTTACTGAGTGGCCTCGGAGCTTCATTGACCTTCACTAAGCCTGAGCGCGGACTGTAAGGCTGAAACCGTACTCAGCCAGTAAGGCTGAGCCTGGGAGCCCGAGCTGAGGGCACTGAAAACCTTCCAATACAGGCAAATCGCTTTACGTACACACAAATCTTGCAGACGGCAGAAGAGTAGAAAAATTCCACCTGTAAAAAGACAAAAAAATTGTGAGGCTTTCCAGCACTTTTACTTAAAACCTAAGTCTTTTCTGAGATTATTAGACATTTACAGGTAGTTTTTTTGAATGAATACATTTGTACAATTTTTTACATACACACAAATATTATTTACAGTTACAGATTTTTGTACAGACCCACAAATCTGAGTACAGATACACAAACAGACTGAAATACAAATCTGAGTACAGACACACAAGTCTGAGTCCGCACACAAATCGCTGTACACGTACAAATAATTTTGATACTACTCTACTTTCATACTGGGGCAATACATTCTCATTCCACAGCATCAGATATTGACCCATTTACATCCTTGGACTCTCCAGAAGCATCAACTTATGACGCCACAGGAATGACTTTATATACACACTACTAAAAAACTACATCAGGTTTAGGGCAAAACAACTCCAGGTTAACATTATGCTAAGAAACAACAATTATTTATTTAATGAAGTTAGAAGAAAAATTACATAAAAACACAACGCTACAAACAGTGACAATGGCGCACACGTACGTCCTTACTATTGTGACCACGTGTGCCATGTGAAACAGTCATCAATAATGTGAAACACATCTCGTGCTCTAGTCGAACTCCAATCTCCCGTGGAAAAGTTCTGTGTCTTGTTATACCATCCACAATCTTTTTCTCTTATTTTATGTCATCGATTTAGGCGTCAAATACTGAAGTGCCAGGGTTTGTAACTGACTACGCTGAGAGCTCAGCCTGTCAATCTCCAACACAAATGGGTACTTTAAGCGTCAGCATGTAAAGCCAATGGGACTGGACAGAGCTTTTTGACGCTTTGCGAATGAGAACGGTCTCAAGACTCTGAACAGTGTTAAGGGATGATTTATGGATGGATGGATGCATAATATTTGCCAAACAAAAGTAAACTAAATTTTTCAACATATTCATTATAAAAAATTACAATCAATCTAAATCGTTTACTTTAATGATTTGATTTTAAAGATTTTTTTCTTCTAATTGATTATATTTTGTTTGAATGCAATGAAGGTGCTAAAACACAAGTCTTTTGTGAGTTTTTTTTTTTTACCCAATCAGGATGGAAGAAAAATAGTTACAGTAGGACAAGTGGGTGTATTTGGTTAAGATACAATATGTTTAAAATTAGGGAAGTAAAATGTGTTCCAGTTAAGAAGAACATTAAGTGTTACTGACACTAAGTTCAGTCTGCAGTGTAAAAGTCACACTGAATGTTGACACTGTAGATTTGTCCAACATGAAGTGGAAATTCCCATAGAAACGTGACTTCAAACACAAGGCTTTGCTATAGTTGCTATAGTAGCATTCAGCAAATCCAGTGTTATATGAAAAATCATTAAATGAACAATGTCACGTTTAAAATTCACAGCCACAACAATGTAACACTGCAAAAGCAAAGATGTTTTTTGCACTTTGGACCAGCCAAATGCCAATTTTCACAAAGACAGTGACACTGAGGAGACTTCACTTTTTCACTCTGGGCTAGTGTGTAGTAAACAAAGGAAAACAGGCAGAGAACAGTATCAGCTTATACTTTTAATAGATGTCGGAAATCATCGGAAAACAAATCATTCATCTTTATTAAGGCACAATTTTTGTTGCGCAAAAAAATGTCTTGCTTAAATTATAATTTTATAATATCTAAAATTAAACCGATTTAGTCCATGTAACTATGCTAATCCATAGTAATCTATTGTTTATTAGTTGATTATATTGTTTTAAGACTTTTTTGTAGTAAAACAAAATACAGTATCTCCCACTTAAATCTATGGAAGCACAGGTAACTTTTAAATTATATTCTACTACTATTTTTCACAACTGATCTGGAAGCTTAGAATAAACAATGCAAAAAATTAGATGGGGTTCCCCGACAGTGGCAACAACCGAATTTGGGGTGGCCATTGCCCCATGTTGGGTGGTGAACGAAAGACCTTTCACACTGCAGAGGAAAATAAAGTTGTATCCATAATGTTTTTGGACAGAATACGGGCAATGGCCACCTCCAAGAACCACACCTGTATAGCCTACTTCACTGATGAAAGATCGATGTTTGTAGTAATATTGTTGATATTATATTTAAGCAGCAAAACCAAAAGCTCCCTTTAAAGAAACACTCAACGAGAAAAAAAAACTCTGTAGAGGAAACAATACGCTGTAAATAAGCCACAGTTTATTCACTGTAGAAAACGATGGATCTCAGACTAAGAAGGTTACAGTGGGAGCATGGTGTATTTAATGATGTTACCCCAGTTGTGTGTGTGTTTGTGTGTCTGTAAAAAGAGAGGCTGTTTATGTGGCTTTTGATAGTCACAGCAAATTAATAAAGCCATTAATAAATCTGTAAGTCATTGTGTGACAGCAATAATTATCCATGTGAATCACAGTTAACTGTGTGTAGTTATGTGGATTAAATAAAGCTTTGATTCAAATTATTTGCATTGAGACATTTTAGTAATCCAGCTGCTCATGGGCACATTTCAGCCCTACTAGTGATGCTAAGGGAATCCTAGTCAGCGGTTAATCCAGTTCCAATACACACTTCAACACCTGTGCTATAAAACTGTGCTTTAATCCATCATATCATTCAGAGCTGAATAACTACTCACAGAGCCACCGAAACACTCTTTCCTGCTACATTAATACTGGAGAGAAAGCACTAAAGGAGGTTTAGCTAGAGACTGTAAAGGTGCTGTACACCTGCTTCAGAGAAAGGTGATGAGGTCATCAAGCTGAAATAAGACCAGCTGTGGTATTCTGTAAATGTAGGACAGTAGCTTCATTTGGTTTACAGTAGTAGAAAAAAAAAACCTGGAATAAAAATAGCCATGGTTTATTTTCCCCGTATGCTGCAGTATCCTCAAACATTTATTTTTTACCAAGACCCAGGGGCTGAGTTGGACCAGAGCCCACTGGAGCTGAGCTGCAGCTCCTGACATGGCAACCCTCACATTTAAGTCTGACACTGCCGTCGTTTACTATTAAATAGCAGGATCGATACATCTGCTTCCAAACTGAGACAGGGGCTGTGCTCAAATTGTGCATGTGGCACAGCAGCTGTAACTTCTTTAAATCTGCATAGGCGCAAATGTCTGTACTGTACTTGTACTGTAGTCAAGTACAAGTTTACTGCAGTATTTAGGTTTTTGTTACTTTGTTACTTAGAGGAAAACATTGTACTTTTTACTTTGCAACATTTATTTATTTGATAGGTTGCAGAAAGTAACATCAACTAATACACAATGTATTATTGTAGATGTCAGTGCATAAATTGATTAATATCAGCTCCTTTCTTGCCAGCAGTGTTTTAAATGCAAGCATACAATGATCAGTATGTATGAAATAAAAATGTACATCAATAACAAATATAATACTTTTATTTTTGTATACACACTGATCAACATCAACAATAAAACTGATTCATGAATGAGACTGTATTTTTTGTCGTATTTCTGAAGGCACAGTTACACCTGGTTCTGGTTGATACATTTCAGGTATTGTGATCACAGAAGGATATTTATGCCTGCTCCACTCTGCAGTATGAAGAATGGACTGTGAAAAGAAAAAAAGCCAAGTTTTTCTGATTCTGCTACATCAGTGAGGTTTCATCAAACATCACCATAATGGAATGAAGCAGATGTATAGTAGTAGTAATATTACTTAACAGTAAACTACTATATTTTTTCGGAAAAAGACTCAAATGCTGCCATTACAAAATGCAGGCTGCAAAACACTTCTGAATATGATTTTACTGTTGCTGGGGGGTTTCCACGGATATAAGCTTACAAGAGAAAACACCTGCCTGTGGCTGCCATGATGCCAATTTTCTTCGCCATTGATCCACCTGCCAAAAAGACTGGCAGGTGGATCAATGGGGAAATGATCCATCTCTCCTCATATTTTAATACCTAATCAATTCATTCTTCATGATGACTATTCTGGAGGACAGGAATTTATTATAAAGAGTTATATGAATGTATTACTGAACGTTTTTCTTTCTGATGATTGGTGATATTTAGCCCAATCACTAGAAATCTTTGAGCATTTAACGATCATCATTTATTTAAACATCTGCATCAAAATTGACAGGTGGAGGGTACTTGCTCTGGCTGTGATTGGAGGCAGAGACTCAGATCTGTGGGCTTATGTTAGACCCTCAGAAACACGACAGGTCACTTTGAGTGGCTGCCATCTAACGCATTCGAGGGATGATGGTCACTTCAAGGCTTATTTTAGGAAGTTTCTGGGACAGTTTTATAATCTGATGTTAATCAAACATTTCAATTCACCTGATTTTACAATGAAAACAACACTAACGGTTGCTTTTCTACCTTTGAGGTGAACTTTTTTCCTGATGTAGTACTTCAGTGTACCAATATTTAAAAAAACTGCCCTTTTCACAGACCTTTTCCGCATCTTTCTATGAACTTAAATCTATTAAAAAACAAACATAAAAAAACAAAATACTTTTCTGCTCTTTCTCGCTCTTGCATCTCATGAAATGTAAAGACTTTTCTGATAGGACTTTGCTTTGATGTTTTCTCCTTGACTTAGATTCTTGCTGCCTTGTACCTCACTTGTAAGCCGCTTTGCATCAAAGCGTCTGCTAAATGACTAAATGTAAATGTACCGCTGCAAAGATGGAGAAGCATGAATCCTTCACTCTCAGTGATAACAAAACAAATGTCCATCCCGAGGTCGCTAATACGCGTTTTGTCTAATCAGGCCTTGAACAGGTAATGCAGTGTTGGAGGTGCTGAAAGAGATGGTAGAAGTGAAAATATCAATATAGAAATACATGGAGTGAGAAAAGGGGGGAGGTATGGGTGTGGTCGGTTGTGTAACAAAGACAGTCAGCAACAAACATTAGGGTTCCAACATACCATCCATCATTCTGCTCAACAGAGGGTGATTCAGAAGCTGGTTCACTTATACAGCATTTACTTTAAAATATTATTGAGGTAACATGCTGCTACATTTCACTGTAGCTGCATGTTTCTGCATCCTTTTCTTCGATTCTCATCAGGTGACAGACACAAATGTTACTGAATATAAGAAAGTCGTTGTGAACAGTGGCTCAGGTGCCTAAATGCCATTTTTGGATATTTTGGGCACTGGAGGAAACTTGGACTGATGAGGAGCCATAGTGTTGGATTCCACACATGCTGCAGGTCAGTGAGTGAGACGTTTCCTTATGTCTGTCATTGATGATTCAGTTTCTATTTATTGACAAAACCTGGAAAACATATAGTTTTCATTTTGAATGGATACTTTTTTTATAAAGGTTTATTCTTATCTTTGTCATGAAAATTAGTTTTCAACAAATAACTTTAATTGGTAGTCAAATGGTCCATTAGCATTAGAAGATCACAGGAGAGACAGTGGACAGTCAGTTAACCTCTGAGCTGTTGGCTCAGCAGTACCTCTGCTGTTTAATGTAGACATACAGTAGGAGTTGGTGTCTGAAGTAGACCCAGGCGAAACTTCTCCTATCGCTGGGTGTAATGCATTTTGACAGGATGGCCATCTGAAGCACACAGGACTTTGGCAGACTGCCCGTCCAGCTCTGCAGGACAGTGCCACCACACATCATGGCCCACTGTGCTTACTGTAGATGCATCTGCCACCCCTACTCTTCTCTGAGCCTCTCTCTGTCCGAGGATTAAGGAGACACCGGGGGAGAACAGTGTGGTGAAAGCCGAAAAACAGAGGAGGACAGACGTTTTGGTGTTAGGGTGAGAAAAAAGAATCCTGCTCTCTGGTGAGTGTTCAGATGGCATTAACTTTAAATTTAGTTTGTTCCATCAATCGGACCCCCCCCTAAAAAAAGACAGACACTGGTACTGATACTGAGTGTAATGCAGTTATGCAATAGTATAAATGATTACTGTGGGGGGAAAAAAGATTACCACACACATATTTAAGAGCTCATTCCCTAATTTGTTTGTAATTCAAGATTCCATTTTTTATAAAAACTGCTTTGAAATATACTGTCCAAACAGCTGCACTACTACTGGGCAAACATGGCAGTTTGTTTGGTTTGGCAACACACATCCCCTCGTGTCTTTGTGGTTACAATAAAAACAGAAAGTTTTTTTTCTTGTGGGAAAGTCCTCAGCTTTGTAAACCCCACCACCAACCTCTTTTCCTTATAGGAGTTTTTAATTATTATTAAATTTCAAATATATAAGACAAAAAAAAAAAAAAAAGATAATACAAGCTGTTAGTCCAAGAGAGGACAAAAAAATAAATAAAACTCGAAACATAAAACCGACAAAGCAAAATCATTTATCAACACATTCAAAAAGAGTGAGAAGAAGCATTAACCTATTTAATCTCACCCCTACTAAGTAATTTACAATTTATTAAATCACCAACTAAAGGTTTACATATAAAAACCAATAGATCATTTATTAGATTAGATTTTAGATTAGAAAGTAGTCGCAAAACAATTATGTGATCACCTTCATAGGAATAATTTGTATGAAGACTTTCAGTCAGGATTTAGAGTTCATCATAGTACAAAAACAGCACTGGTAAAAGTCACCAACGATCTTCTCATGGCCTCAGATACTGGACTCATCTCTATACTTGTTCTGTTAGATCTTAGTGCTGCATTTGATACCATTGATCATAACATTTTATTACAGAGACTGGAACATGAAATTGGAATTACAGGAACTGCACTAGGTTGGTTTAAATCTTATCTATCTGATAGATTTCAATTTGTTCATGTTAATGATGAATCCTCCATGCACACAAAGGTTAGCTATGGAGTTCCACAAGGCTCTGTGTTAGGACCAATACTTTTTACTTTATATATGTCTCCTTTAGGCAACATTATTAGAAAACACTCCATAAATTTCCAATGTTATGCTGATGATACCCAGCTATATTTATCTATGGAACCAGATGAAAATAATCAGTTAATAAAGCTTCAAGCCTACAAGACATCAAGGCCTGGATGTCCCACAATTTTTTACTTTTAAACTCAGCCAAAACTGAAGTCATAGTATTTGGGCCCAAAAATCTCAGAGATATGATGTCCAACCATATTGTCACACTAGATGGCATAAGTCTGGCCTCCAGTACTACTGCAAGGAACCTTGGAGTTATTTTTGATCAGGATCTATCCTTTAACTCACATATAAAACAAATCTCTAGAACAGCCTTCTTCCACCTACAGAACATTGCCAAAATTAGGAGCATCCTGTCTCAAAGTGATGCCGAAAAACTGGTCCATGCATTTGTTACCTCTAGGTTGGACTACTGTAATTCCCTACTTTCAGGATGCCCCAGTAACTCCCTAAAGAGCCTGCAATTAATCCAAAATGCTGCAGCAAGAGTGCTGACTGGAACTACTAAGAGAGATCATATTTCACCTTCACTAGCTTCTCTCCATTGGCTTCCCATTAAATGTAGAATAGAATTTAAAACCCTGCTTCTTACATATAAAGCTCTGAATGGTCAGGCTCCATCATATTTAGAAGACCTCATAGCACCATATCATCCCAGTAGACCACTTCGCTCTCAGAATGCCTACTTGTGGTTCCCAGAATTTCCAAAAGTAGAATGGGAGGTAGAGCCTTTAGCTATCAAGCTCCTCTCTTGTGGAACCAGCTCCCAGTTCAGATTCGGGAAGCAGACACCCTCTCTACTTTTAAGTCTAGGCTTAAAACCTTCCTTTTTAATAAAGCATATAGTTAGTTTTAGTTATGCTGCCATAGGCTTAGACTGCTGGGGGACCCATCCCCCAATGCACTGAGCTCCTTTCCTCCTCTTGACCATCTCTCCTCTCCTCTCATCCAGCAATTGTCACCACTGTATGTCATTAACTCTGTGTGTTCTCTCCGTAGTTGTCTTTGTCCTCCTCTGTCCCCCTCTCTCTGTCCCTTTCTGCAGGTGTCCCCCGGCTTTGAAGCTGTGTGTCTTCCAGCGTGAAGCTACTGATCCTACCAATCTGCCAGATGTTTTGTTGTTGCTTTTGTTGCTCTGTTCTTTTCTCTCTCCCCTTTCCACTCACCCCAACCGGTCGAGGCAGATGGTCGTCCACCCTGAGCCTGGTTCTGCTGGAGGTTTCTTCCGTTAAAGGGAGTTTTTCCTCTCCACTGTTGCCTATGGCTTGCTCCAGGGGGAATTGTTGGGTTCTCTTTATATATCTTTATAATCTTGACTTTATTCTGTAAAGTGCCCTGAGATGACTTTGTTGTGAATTGGCGCTATATAAATAAAGTTGAATTGAATTGAATTGAATAGATTTGAACAATCATTTGAAGTGATTGAATTCCAGTGTGATTGATAACAGCACGACTAAAGCTAGTTAGTTAGCCCAAGGTTGAGGCTAATAAAGATTAAAACTACTATTACAAGTTAGCGTTAACTAAAGTTCACATAGCCACAGGCTGCACAAGTGGGTTTTAACAGTCGGTATTGCTGTGCTAATGTAAGCTTAGCTTTATGGTCTGGACCCAGAAATCTGGGCTGACACATTGCTCTGAACTGACTAGTTATGGATAGAAAGAAAGGAAAGTTCATAATAAGAGCTGAAAAAACAAGCCTGACCCTTCTTGGAATAGTTTAGTGGGACACTACTTCATTGCCCTTGAGACTAAATTTTCTTGCACCCCTTCCTCTAAAACCAATAAATGTTTAAGTACCCTGGCATAATTCATATGTTTTACACTAGCAAATATTACAATAGTCTCCGTATGATAATTAATTTAAGCTCCCTGCAAAAAACAGGGCATTGGACATTCAGAACACAACTCCCTTTATCAAATATTCTGTTTAAAGCTATATAGAACAGTGGCATTGGACATGTCATTAACAGTACGACATGTCTCCGGGGGAAATCTCCTGCAACTCGTTTTTTGTCCCGATGGGTGACAAAATAAAGGAAAAACCGGAATACTTGGGTGAAAAAAACTTCCGCACAGGCGCACTGCATGGTACAGTTGAACAAATAACATCCAATCATGCTCGTTTACAAAAATGCTGCCCGGAAGAAAAGATCTATGTGAGGTTTATTGTTGGGTCATGGATGGCGGTGACAAAGATGACTCAACTGGCCTCTCAACTGACTGTTGATTGTCTGAGGTTGCTGGCAGCATATCTCACCCGTATTAGCAATAATGAAAGTTCTCCAGTATCCAGCTAATTTGAGAGAGGAGTTGGTAACAACTTCTCATTCAGACATTAAGGCCTAAAAACTTCAAGAAATCTTGTAAAGTTAATCTCAGACCTCGGTGTCACATGAAAGAACATTTCTTGGCCTAGAATATCTACAGCTCCCTGTGTCCTATATCAGTCCATTCTGCAAAAGTTGACTCACAGCTGGAAAACTATGTGATTGAACTCAACATGAGTTACAGAGCCTATTTCTGCCGGGCCTTCAAACAGAGAAAGTACCCATATGCATCACAGAGCTGCAGTGAGATTAAAATTGGCTCCCTTGCTGTGATAAGTTGAGGAAACAGAATTTTACAGACAAACCTCGCGTTCCAGACGGCTGAGCACAGTGTGCCAGAGCCGCAGGACAAGAGCTCAGTGTCATTTCACAGCTTTAAGAGGAGAGCTGGATGATGGCGAGGATTTTTGGGAAGAGAACAGAAACCGAGGGAGGTGAGGGGATGAAGTACAGGAGGGGGGCTAATCCAAATACATCACTGCCAACCTGCACACACACACACGCTGAGGTGCCAAAAGGTCAGCAGTGCGTGGCTGCTTTAATTAGGACGAGAAATGTCAGTTATGTATAAGTCAGTGTCAGACCTGTACTTTTACCTACTATGAAAAGATAAATGTTGTGAACTTTTTGGAATTACCTGGATTTCAGGACAAGTTTGTCAAAGAATGTGCTTTATTCTTTAAATCCCATTCTATGATTGTCATAAATGCTATGACAATCATCAAATGTATTTATTTTTATCCTTTCGGCTTATCCCGTGAGTTCAGGGTCGCCACAGCGGATCATTGTCCGCATGATGATTCGGCACAGTCTGTACGCCGGAGGCCCTTCCAGACGCAACCCTCCCCAATTTCTACCGGGTTTGGACCAGCACTGCATGACAATAATAGAATAAACCAGAGAATTTCAGTTATTTCTGCTTTTAATTTTAAGCTTTTAATTTTGCCAGTATTCTACATATCCTAGTCTAAAGTAACAAAAAACTGGTCACAGGACTCACATAACGTGACTTGTGATCGACAGAAACTTAATTTCACACTTGAACTCTAGTCCTTCTGTTTGGTTGAGCCATTCATCCAAACCAATCCCCCGGCAAATATTTCTGTGTCTAAATATTGCATTGCATATTGCATATTGCGGGTTTTACGGTCCTCTGTGGTCTTCTGGGTCCTCCTTCACGTGTGGTATGTTTAACAGTAGCCAAAGCCATTCACCAGATTTGAATCCAAATGACCATGAATTTAATTTGCAGAAGGTAAAATGACCCCCAGATTAAACAGGAACTGAAGACTGAATAAGTGAAGACTAAAATGAGCATCTAATTATTTTAATGGGTTGCAAACTTCAGCAAGGCATTGACTGCAAAGGATTAGCAACCAAGTATAAAAACTGACTGGTCCATTTATGACTATGCCAAATATCCTCAGCATATGCCTACAATTAAAAGTTTATACAAATCAAAAATATTATAAAGCATGGGAATTACAATTTAAAAATCAACTTGACAGTGACACTTTCAACACACGTTCATGTTAAATTTATTGCGGCTATGAAAATTGTGTCACTTTTAAAACACACTGTGTTAACTGTAGAAATTTACCCCTGTTTTCTTCTTCCCATGTTCCCTTCAATCCAAGACACCTACACATTAGCTCTTATTAGAACCTGTTATATGAAAATGCATGACAGCACAAACATTCACCAATTTCTGATTTTAAAATACTTTATTTCATAAACAGTATCTGAATTCCACTCAGTCACATACACAGTAAGGATAGAAAATGAATCGTTGACATACGAGAAAACAATAAGTGTCGGGCATTCCTACCGCATCTGCCCGTTGAGTCTCAGCTTACATAGTGAGCTCATCCAGTGATGAAGGTGGAGGTCTTAGGAAGCGGCCTGGTGCTTAGAAAAACTGTGCTACACATGGAAGATGCAGGTTCGAGCTCCTGCACAGCAGAAGTATCTGGGAGCAAGACACTGGCTGCCTCACCAGCTACAGGGATGGTGTAACTGACCTCTAACCTGTTTATAGAATGGAGCAACTTTCTACCTGGGAACCTTAGTAGCATCTTAAAATGTTCAAATAGAGAATTTTTCCACATATTATTTGCATCATCTGCTACAGTTGCTTTGTTTTTTTTTTCAAATTAGGGAGAAAGACATATTTCTTCTAGGCACCTTCTCCATTGTCTGCTTTATTCACTGCTCATTCGGTCTCACTGTGATGTGGCTACAATGAAAAATAATACTTTCTATAAGATAAGAGCATGGAGGCAAGCCATCCATTCACAGACATTAATAAATCAGCTGAAATACTGAAAAGACAATATTTTGGTCCATGGTGTAAATACAACTAGAAAAGATTAGCATTGTTTCCCCATCTTCAAACAGGGCTGGACAGTTCTTTACTTGTTGGAAGACCTTCACCCGTGTGGCTAAAATACCTTATTTTATCTCTAACATACAGCCAAATATTGCAAATATTGTGCAGGGTCTGTTTGTGCAAAGAATGTGTGCTCCTCTACTACGAAAGCTTTGATGGGTTTTCAGTTTTTTTCTTACGTTTCTGAGAAGTTTCCCACAATAGAACAACACCGGGACAACACTAAGAAGGCGTTTCCTGTATAGAATACCTTTGCTGTAGATCAATTAGAAATGCGTCTTGATAAAGAATACATCAAAATACACGTGTCACAAAAGCCATTTACATAATGTTAGAAAGAAGAGTCCACCGGCTGTGGACTGTGTGTGCTGTCCGGAGGGGAAAATAAAGAGAGCTCTGTGCTCCAGTGCCGCCTCCAGAGCATGTTTCTCTTTGCTGTACAGTGTCATCCATCATCCACTCATCCATCAATCCCTGGTTTCTGAATCACCGATGAAGCTACAGTCGGTAAGACGTCGACAAGGAGGGACTGAGGGTCGTTGAGCGGTGGTGGGCTGGACGGTGCTTATCCATTGCTGCGCCTGAGACAAACTGTGCAAACGCGACTGTGCTCTTTGTCCTCTGGGCTACCAGGACTGTAACAGTGAGTACAGTAGCCCCCCAGAGGAGGCTTTAGGTGCGCTAATGTGATGTGCTGTGTGTGTGTGTGTGTGTGTGTGTGTGTGTGTGTGTGTTACAAACGTTGGCCAGGCAGTGATTAAATCAGGTCTTGCTATGACCAGTCAAAACTGTAAACAGCTGATTCAGTCTTCACTTTTTATATACAGGCAAGAATATACCAAGTCCCCTCTTCTTTGGAGGGTGAAGCAGAAGAGAAGCTTTGACTTTAATGTGTTTCTCATCTTCTTTGACTTCTAAATTACCTGTCTTTCAATTCTAGACTCACACAACAGCAGTTTGCAGACCCAGCCTTGCTATTTCTCTGCATTTGCTGACAAATCACTTGTTATGAGGTAACCAAGGAGTAGATCATACTGAAACACAAGAAGAAGAAGAAACAGGAAAAAAGGGTGTAAGTAGAGACAGAGGGTCACAAAGGAGAAATGACACTTTTTTGTTTTTCATCAGACATGTGTTGGTGATTTCATCTGAATACCTCTGTCTTCACTCCTTGCAGATTTAATGGACCCTCTGTTTGTTTGCAGTGAAGAGGACTTATTATCTTGGTTTTCTGACAGCAAATGTTTCTTTGATGCTTCTCTATCATCATATTCAGTTTTAGACTCTAGCTG